>NC_133426.1:160650000-160830000 GCF_049350105.2 Macaca mulatta
AACTCTATCCCGGCCGAGTACATCAGTGCTGAGAGGTGAGTGCGGCTGTGTGGGTGCCCGGGCTGTATGTGGCCTGGCCGGCCCTGACGCTCTCTGAGCCCTAGGATCGTGTGTGAGATGGAGGAGTCGCTGGTGCCCAGCCCACCGCCGGGGCCCGTGGAGCTGTGCGTGGGTGACTGTTCAGCTGACTTCCGCACACAGTCGGAGCAGCTCTACAGCTTTGTGGTGCGTGGCTGCTGGCCCTCCCCCTTCCTGTCCCTTCTCTCTCCTGCAAGGGGTGTGTGGAGCAGCCCAGCCTGGCTCCTCCCTTCAGGGCAGCTTCTCCCACAGACCCCAACATTTGACCAAGTGAGTCCCAGCCGTGGCCCGGCGTCAGGGGGCACACGGCTCACCATCTCAGGCAGCTCTCTGGATGCTGGCAGCAGGGTCACAGTGACTGTGAGGGACAGCGAGTGCCAGTTCGTAAGGTGGGCTGGGGCCCTGCCAGCTTTGGGTTGGGCATTGTGTCGGGCGCCGTGGGGACGGGTGGTGGAAGGCCCTGGGCCACCCACTCCAAGCACCCGACTTGCCAATGTAGGAGAGATGCCAAGGCGATCGTGTGCATCTCACCCGTCTCCACCCTGGGCCCCAGCCAGGCCCCCATCACACTTGCCATTGACCGGGCTAACATCTCCAGCCCCGGAGTCCTCTATACCTACACTCAGGACCCGACCGTCACCCGCCTTGAGCCCACCTGGAGCATCATCAAGTAAGACCCTGGGGGACTGGGGAGCCCGGCAGTGTCCAGAGGGCTCAGGGACTCAGTGGTCCCTGAGCTCCAGTGGGGCCCCTCCTGGAGCCTGGGCCCTCATTGGTAGAGGGGGTAGAGCTGTCCTGGCCGCACAGTACCCACCACTCACTAGGTGATCCAGGGTCAGGGAAGGCCTGGGCTGCCATGGCAGCCTCAAGCACTCTCCAGGGCTGGGTGGGTGCACTGGAGGAGGGAGCCTGAGGCCCCTGCCCTGTCCTTAGCGGAAGCACCGCCATCACTGTGAGCGGGACACACCTGCTGACGGTCCAGGAGCCCCGGGTCCGTGCCAAGTACCGCGGCATCGAGACCACCAACGTGAGTACCAGCTGCCCCGCCCCACCCCGACCCTGCAGCCCATGGCTTCACATGCCTGGCTGTCCACCTTTGTCCCCACAGACATGTCAGGTGATCAACGACACTGCCATGCTGTGTAAGGCCCCCGGCATCTTTCTTGGGCAGCCCCAGCCTCAGGCGCAAGGCGAGCACCCTGATGAGTTTGGTTTCCTGCTGGACCACGTGCAAACCGCCCGCTCCCTCAACCGCTCCTCCTTTACCTACTACCCTGACCCCAGCTTTGAGCCGCTGGGGCCCTCTGGTGTGCTGGATGTCAAACCGGGCTCCCACGTGGTGCTGAAGGTGCGGGCGGTGTGGGAGTGGGGAGGGGCGGGAAAGTGGAGAGCCCTGGGCTGACGCCGTCCTCCACCCCCAGGGCAGGAACCTGATTCCCGCAGCAGCCGGCAGCTCCCGCCTCAACTACACTGTGCTGATAGGAGGCCAGCCGTGTGCGCTCACTGTCTCGGACACACAACTCCTGTGCGACTCACCCAGCCAGACTGGCCGGCAGCCTGTCATGGTAGGTGGGGATGGGGAGACCCCCTGGGCAGCCCAGGGTGGACATGGTGGTCAGCTCACCTCAGGCCTGTCCCCACAGGTGCTGGTGGGTGGCCTGGAGTTCTGGCTGGGCACCTTGCACATCTCGGCAGAGCGGGCACTGACCCTACCGGCCATGATGGGGCTGGCAGGGGGGGGCGGGCTCCTGCTGCTGGCCATCACAGCTGTGCTGGTGGCCTACAAGCGCAAGACTCAGGACGCGGACCGCACCCTCAAGCGCCTGCAGCTGCAGATGGACAACCTGGAATCCCGTGTGGCTCTGGAGTGCAAGGAAGGTGCCTGAGGTGGGGCGGGATGTGGTGTGGAAGCTGGGGACCTCCCTCCTGCCCACTCAGTCCCTCTCTCCACCCCCAGCTTTTGCAGAGCTGCAGACAGACATCAACGAGCTGACTAACCACATGGACGAGGTGCAGATCCCCTTCCTGGACTACCGGACCTATGCCGTGCGCGTGCTCTTCCCGGGCATCGAGGCCCACCCGGTGCTCAAGGAGCTGGACGTGAGCCTCTGCCTCGCCTGCCCCTACCAGTTCCCTTCAGGGCTGACCCCACTCTCTGAGACTTCCTGCTCCCCACAGACGCCACCCAATATGGAGAAGGCCCTGCGCCTCTTCGGGCAGCTGCTGCACAGCCGCGCCTTCGTGCTTACCTTCATCCACACGCTGGAAGCCCAGAGCAGCTTCTCCATGCGCGACCGCGGCACCGTGGCCTCGCTCACCATGGTGGCCCTGCAGAGCCGGCTCGACTATGCCACGGGGCTGCTCAAGCAACTGCTGGCTGACCTCATCGAGAAAAACCTGGAGAGTAAAAACCATCCCAAGCTGCTGCTACGCAGGTACCTGCCTCGCTCTATCCAGGCCACGCCTTTGTCCTGCCTGGCCCTCCCCCTGCCCAAGCCCCACCTCTGTCAGGCCCAAGCACCCCTCTCTTGCCCTAGGACAGAGTCAGTGGCTGAGAAGATGCTTACCAACTGGTTCACGTTCCTGCTGCATAAGTTTCTGAAGGTGCGCCAGGTGGGTGGGCGGCAGGGAGGTGGTGGCTGAGGACCAGCCGATGGTAAGGCAGGCAGCCAGCTGTGTACCTGTCACTGGCTGCAGGAATGTGCTGGGGAGCCTCTCTTCCTGCTTTACTGCGCCATCAAGCAGCAGATGGAGAAGGGCCCAATCGATGCCATCACGGGCGAGGCGCGATACTCCCTGAGCGAGGACAAGTTGATCCGGCAGCAGATTGACTACAAGACACTGGTGAGCCCAGGGCCAGGCGGGCCAGAGGTGCGGGCGCAGAGAGAGGCCTCACCCTAGACTGACGCTGGGGTCCGCTTTCCCCTCAGACCCTGCACTGCGTGTGTCCGGAGAACGAGGGCAGTGCCCAAGTCCCAGTGAAGGTTCTCAACTGTGACAGCATCACCCAGGCCAAAGATAAGCTGCTGGACACTGTGTACAAGGGCATTCCGTACTCCCAGCGCCCCAAAGCTGAGGACATGGACCTGGGTGAGGTCCCCGCCCTCTCCTCCTGGCTCCTACTCATACCCTCCTGTGCCGTGTGACCTCCGTGGGCTCTCCCGCTCCCCACCTGAACCCTGTTCTCTAAGAGGAGTGGGCCAGGGACTTGGGGGCTTCCAGCATAATCTTAAGGGCTGTCTGTGGCCCACAGAGTGGCGCCAGGGCCGCATGACTCGCATCATCCTCCAGGATGAGGATGTCACCACCAAGATCGAGTGTGACTGGAAGAGGCTCAACTCACTGGCCCACTACCAGGTGAGGGGTTGGGGCCCATTCACCCCCAGGGCCACCTGGGAGCCAGGACCCTGCCTTGAGCTGTAGCAGGACACAGGAGCGGTGGTCCTTGCTCCCCCTGCCCTTCTCCCTGGACTCGTGGGCTCCCCTCCTGGGTGTGGGTGGGTGGGGGCTCCTTGGCTTCTTAGCTTCCTGCACTGCCCCCCTCTGTCTCTGGGGCCTCCAGGTGACAGATGGTTCCTTGGTGGCACTGGTGCCCAAACAAGTATCTGCCTATAACATGGCCAACTCCTTCACCTTCACCCGCTCCCTCAGCCGCTACGGTAGGTGTCCTCACTGTGGTGGCCGTGTGCCCTTCGAGGCTGCTTAAGCCGTCCCAGGGAACCCCCCCCTTCCAAGTGCCATCGGGAGGTCTGTGATTCTGTGGAGTGTAGACGGAGGGTCGGCCAATGAGGGCAGATGGGTCCCCACAGGCTGCTGGGCTCCCGGGAGAGTGGGGCAGGGGCCAGGTGTTGGCCTAAGGGTCACATGCATTCTCTGCTCCAGAGAGCTTGCTCCGCACAGCCAGCAGCCCTGATAGCCTCCGCTCACGGGCACCCATGATCACGCCTGACCAGGAGACGGGCACCAAATTGTGGCACCTGGTGAAAAACCACGACCATGCCGACCATCGTGAGGGGGACCGTGGCAGCAAGATGGTCTCCGAGATCTACCTGACACGGCTGCTGGCCACCAAGGTGTGGGCCTGCCTCTCGCCACCTGGGCCTCTGCACAGATGCTTAGATGCCTTCTGCCTTGGCCTCAGCCCAGAGGTTGTCCCGGCCTTACAGGGGAGGGGACCATGGATCATTTGGGTCCCGTGGGCCTTTCTTAGGGTCTTTGCTATGGGAACTCTGAGCCTTAGACCAAGGCCGGGTCTATCTGAGAGGCCACTGGCCCTGTAGGGAAGCCCCGCTCTTTGCCAAACCTTTCTGCCTCCATCTGTCCTGCTCTGGGGACATCCCAGCCTGGCTCCCTCATAGCCTGTGGCCTCTCTGCCCCACACAGGGCACACTGCAGAAGTTCGTGGATGACCTCTTTGAGACAGTGTTCAGCACAGCCCACCGGGGCTCAGCCCTGCCCCTGGCCATCAAGTACATGTTCGACTTCCTGGACGAGCAGGCCGACCAGCGCCAGATCAGCGACCCCGACGTGCGCCACACCTGGAAGAGCAACTGGTATCGCCCTGTGCTGGGCTGCCAGCAACCTGTCTGGAGATGGGTGGGCGAAAGATGCTGGTGGCTCTGCTGAGACCCAGGGCCTGGAGTAGCATCCAGGCAGGAGGGAATGAGGCCTGGCCTGGGGCTGACACTGACAGTGCCATCAAGCCAAGGGGCCCATTGCGTCCGGTCTTGGAGCTGGGCTGCCCAGGTGGGTGGGATGGTGGTGGTGGGGCCTTTGTGCTCTGGGGTCTCACACCAGGTAGAGATGCTGGTGGTGAGAGCAGTGACAGGAGAAGCTGCGGAGGGGGTTGAGACTTTGAGGAAAGGCCGTTCACCCTAAATGTGTTGCTCTCACCACCTCTGGACAAGATGTGAGCCGGCCCGACAGGAAAGAGATGTGCACATGGGAAGGGCCCCCCGGGCTAACTAGGGAGCCTCAGGGGTGTGACCCTCTGTTGTCCACAGCCTGCCGCTGCGCTTCTGGGTGAATGTGATCAAGAACCCACAGTTCGTGTTCGACATCCACAAGAACAGCATCACGGATGCCTGCCTGTCGGTGGTAGCCCAGACCTTCATGGACTCCTGCTCCACATCCGAGCACCGCCTGGGGAAGGACTCGCCCTCCAACAAACTACTCTATGCCAAGGACATCCCCAACTACAAGAGCTGGGTGGAGAGGTGGGCTCTGCCCTGCTGTGGGTGGCAGAGGACAGGACCTGCCCCTCCCTGGGCTGCCTGTCCGAGGCAGGCCAGCTACAGGGAGAAAGCCCAGGGGCTGGCCGGGCAGTGAGGGCAGGGGTTCTAGTTTTTGTGACATCGCCCGAGTGACATACTCAGGGTCCCAACAGGTATTATCGAGACATTGCAAAGATGGCATCCATCAGCGACCAGGACATGGATGCTTACCTGGTAGAGCAGTCCCGCCTCCATGCCAGCGACTTCAATGTCCTGAGTGCACTCAGCGAGCTCTATTTCTATGTCACCAAGTACCGCCAGGAGGTGTGTGTCATCCCCACAGACTCCCAGTTACTTGGTCCTGAAGGTGTAGTCAGTGACAAAGGCAGGAGGGTTGGTGAGGGTTGGGGACAGAAGGGACACAGAGCCTATTTCTTTTTTTTTTTTTTTTTTTTTTTTGAGACGGAGTCTTGCTCTGTAGCCCGGGCTGGAGTGCAGTGGCCGGATCTCAGCTCACTGCAAGCTCCGCCTCCCGGGTTTAGGCCATTCTCCTGCCTCAGCCTCCGGAGTAG
Organism: Macaca mulatta; assembly: GCF_049350105.2. Classification (NCBI taxonomy): domain Eukaryota; kingdom Metazoa; phylum Chordata; class Mammalia; order Primates; family Cercopithecidae; genus Macaca; species Macaca mulatta. The sequence goes on from NC_133426.1 coordinate 160,655,864, forward strand.
CTGGGACTACAGGCGCCCGCCACCTCGCCCGGCTAGTTTTTTGTATTTTTAGTAGAGACGGGGTTTCACGGTGTTAGCCAGGATGGTCTCGATCTCCTGACCTCGTGATCCGCCCGTCTCGGCCTCCCAAAGTGCTGGGATTACAGGCTTGAGCCACCGCGCCCGGCCGAGCCTATTAGATTGTTCACGGTCTCTCCCCTGACCAGGGCCCGGGGCCGGCACAGGTGATGCTCTCTGGGATCACAGGTAGATGCTGGAATTTGAGGGACCCAGGAGATAAGCCACTGGCTGGGTACAAAGTGGCCACTGGGCAAAAGTTAAAGGGCCTGAGCACTGGAAGGGATGGGCCAGGCTTTGTGATGAGAAATGGCCAGAGGCAGGAGGACATAGAGGTGTGGACTTTAGGATGGAGTCTGGACCAGACACATTTGCAAGCCTGTGGATGGCATTTAAACCCCTGAGCCTGGATGAGCTCACAGGGAAGCCACAAGTGGGTGTGGAGGGAGAAGTGGCCCAAGCACTGAGCCCAGGGCCCCAGGACACAAAGAGTGGAGGGGAGGGGAGGGGAGGCGGCGGCAGCCAGCAGGGAGGATGCCTGAGAGCGCCTGGTGGGGTCTGGCAACCTGAGCCAGTGAGGACCCCTCACAGGTCAGGGAGTGGCAGTGGCCAGCTCTGTCTTCCAGCGCTGCTGCTGGTGAAGGATGGTGTCCTGCAGAACACTCACTGGGTCTGGCAAGGGTCACGGGGGCCTGGTGAGGGAGGCTTGGGCTAGGAGGTAATGGGAGGGGGATCCAGCATGGCGAGTCCAGAGTCCAGGTCGCACCCTAGCCGTGGAGAGGAGGAGAAAGTGCTGTTGTCGGAGGGGCATTTGGGGCTGAGGAGAGCTGGTGGGTTTGTACAGGGGCTGCGGGGGAGGACGGAGGGGTGAGGCGTGTGGGAGGGAGGAGCCCAGCTGGGAAGTGGGGACTTTGCACGGCAGGAGCTGCGCCCCTTGCAGAGCCCAGCTCCAGGGGATTCCTCTCCCCCAGATTCTCACGGCTCTGGATCGAGATGCCTCTTGTCGGAAGCATAAGTTACGGCAGAAACTGGAACAGATCATCAGCCTCGTGTCCAGTGACAGCTAAGGGTGGTGGAATTGGTGAGGAGGGGCTTCTCAGTCCTGAGCCGTCCTCCCATCCAGGGGAGTGGCTGGCTTGAGCGTGGGTCCCCGGGCTGAGCCCTGGATTGGGTATCATGGAGCAGGTCACCCTGGCCAGGATGCCCCCAGCACACCCAGGCCCCCTTCATTAGTGCCTTGCTTTGGGCCCTGCAGGGGGAGGGGTGACAGGATGAGCCCCCATCCCAGCAGCAGCAATACCCCCACCCTCCTGCCCTGTGCCCAGGTGTTGGGACAGACCCGCCCTCCCTGCTATTTATATCCCTCTGCCTATTTATTGAATCAAACTCCGCCTCCGTCTCCATCTGTAAATATGTGTCCCCCACGGGATGTCGCCAGCCTCACTCACCTGCCTGTTCTTGAGCTGTCCTGGGCCCTGCCACCCGTCTGGGCTCCTTTGTGTAGCATTATCAGCCTTGGTCTGGCCTCTGGCACCTCAACCCTGCCATGGCTGACCCCACTCATTCCAAGGCAGGGTCACAGTACCAGTGGCACTTGGGGTGAGGTCTCCAAAGCTTCCTCAGAATTGTGGCTGTGCCACACTGGGCCACAGGGTCCCTCCCCCTCAAGCACCTTGGGGCCCTCTTCTCGCTGAGCATCTGGAGGACTGGACCCAGGCTTGTGCCAGGGCCTGACTTAGGCCTAGGGGCCCCAGAATGCTGCTCCTCCTGAGCCTACTGCCAAATGTCCTCAGTGTTGTCTGCACCTGCTCTGACTCACTCAGCCGCCCCATTCAGCGCCCGCTCCGTCCAGCGCCCGCCCTGAGGGGCCAAGGCGGCCGTGCCTTACTATTCCGTGTCTTCTGCCTCCTCTGAGGAATCTGACCCTGTCTCACGGTCCCAGACCCCCCATTCTCTCCTCTTAGTTGCATGAGTTTTTCTTTGTTCATGGAATGTTTTTTCCTAATTAAATGTTGGGAAAATGTCGTCCATGTGGGGCTCTGTCTTTGGGGCAGGTCAGTAGACCTGTGGATGCTGCATGAGCTAGAGCTGCATTATGGGAGAAAGGACCACTCCTTGCAGGGTCCCAGAGGGTCTGGGGAGGTCCAGGGCCATGCTCGACCCATCAGCAAACCCCGGTGGCTCTACCTTCAAGACAGATTCAAGATAGATAGATTCTCCTCCCTTCCACCAGCCCTACCCAGCTCTCCTGTGCCATCATCTCTGCCTGGATGCCAGTCTCCCTGCTTCTGCCCTGGCTCTCTCCAGCCTGTTCTCAGCGTGGGAAGCAGAGAGATCCTGTTATGATATAAGGTGGATCATGTTGCCTCACTGTTTAGAACCCTCCAGTGGTTTCAGCTGTGGCCAACTCCTTCAAAACCTGACAATTATGTACTGTCAAGGTTGTGGCACCCATCATGGTGCACCTACCAAAGTCTTACTCCCAGGCCTGTTAAGTAATGCAGGTGGGGGGAAGGTGACATGCAATTTACCTTTTTTTTTTTTTTTTTTTTTTGAGACAGAGTATAGCTCTGTTGCCCAGGCCGGAGTGCAGTGGAAGATCACAGCTCAGTGCAGTCTCAAACTCCTGGGCTCAAGTGATCCTCCCACCTCAGCCTCCTGAGTAGCTGGGTGTGTAAGTACACTCTACTATGCCAGGCCCTTTTTTTTTTTTTTTTTTTAAATAGAGATAGGGTATCACTGTGTTGTTCAGGCTGGTCTTGAATTCCTGGCCTCAAGTGATCCTCACCCCTCAGCCTCCCAAAGTATTAGGATTACAGGCATGAGCCACTGTGTCTGGCCAGGTGAGATGGAATCTTATTATTTTTACTTTTTATGGTTTTTTGTTTTGTTTTGTTTTGTTTTGACGGAGTTTTGCTGTGTTGCCCAGGCTGGAGTGCAGTGGCATGATCACAGCTAACTGCAAGCTCCACCTCCCGGGTTCACGCCATTCTCCTCCTCAGCTTCCCGAGTAACTGGGACTACAGGTGCCCAACACCACACCCAGCTAATTTTTTATATTTTTAGTGGAGACAGGGTTTTACTGTATTAGGATGGTCTCAATCTCCTGACCTCGTGATCCGCCCGCCTCGGCACCCCAAAGTGCTGTGATTACAGGCGTGAGACACCATGCCTGGCCTTTTTTTTTTTTTTTTTTTTTTTTTTTTGAGACAGGATCTTGCCCTGTTTCCCATGCTGGAGTGTAGTGGCAAAATCAACTCACTGCAGCCTTGATGTCCTGGGCTCAAGTGATCCTCCTGCCTCAGCCTTCTGAGTAGCTAGGATTACAAGTGCTTGCCACCATACCCAGCTGTTTTTTTTTTTTTTTTTTCTTTAGTAGAGATGGAGTCTTGCTGGTCTTGAATTCCTGGGCTCAAGTGATCCTCCTGCCTTGGCCTCCCAAAATGCTGGGATTACAGTTGTGAGCAACTGTGCCCAGCCAAGTGAGATGCAATTTTAAATAGGGTGACTTGGACAGCTTGGAGGCCACCTGAGTTGGGTTTAAAAGCTGCCAGTTCCAGCTGTCCAGCTATGGGGCCACAGTGCCAGACAGTGGTGGTGGTTACAGGACTGTAGGTATTTACCAAAACTAGACACGTCCACGTAACAACCAACTGCACAAATAAGGAGTAAAATAATAAAGAGATGGACGTGTGAGGCAGGACTGGATTGTAGCCCAGGATAAAGAGAAGTTGTGGGATGACAGCTGTGCCATTGGCCCAGACAGAACCATCTGGACAGGGGACAGAGGTAAGGGAGATGGTTGAAAATATTACCATCATATGATAATAACAACTAAGCCACAGGAAAACAAGACAGTTTTTAACCTCAGGGGAAATCCTTCAGAAATTAATGGAATCTAACAGAAGCATCATGAGAGGAAGAGGAAGGGGAACAGAACTAAATTGGGGCCAGGTGTGGTGGCTCACACTTGTGATCCCAGCACTTTTGGAGGCCCAGGCGGGAAGATCACTTGAGCCCAGGAGTTCAGGACCAGCTTGGGCAACATAGCGAGACCCTCTCTCTACAAAAAATAAAAAATGAGCCTGGCGTAGTGGCGCATGCCTGTGGTCCCAGTTACTCAGGAGGCTGAGGTGGGAGGATTGCTTGAGCCTGGGGGAACAAGGCTGCAGTGAGCCATGATTGTGCCAGCCTAGGTGACAGAGCCAGACCCTGTATCAAAAAAAAAAAAAAAAAAAAGATTGGCTGGGCGTGGTGGCTCATGCCTGTAATCCCAGCACTTTGGGAGGCCGAGGCCAGTGGACCACCTGAGGTCAGGAGTTCGAGACCAGCCTGACCAACATGTTGAAACCCCGTCTCTACTAAAAATACAAAATTAGCTGGGCATGGTGGTGCATGCCTGTAATCTCAGCTACTTGGGAGGCTGAGGCAGGGGAATTGCTTGAACCCGGGAAGCAGAGGTTGCGGTGAGCCGAGATCGCACCATTGTACTCCAGCCTGGGAAACAAGAGTGAAACTCCGGCTCAAAAAAAAAAAAAAAAAAAGTGAAAGATCTATACTGTCAACTATTCATCAATAATTAGTCTAAAAAGTATTAAGAAAGGAAGAAAGGGAGAGAGGAAAGTGTCATCTTCATAAGCTGAAGACCAGTGCCAACGTCACCACTGGCAGAGCTCCCCAGATTCTACAAAGGGAAACTGTTCCTCCATATGGAGTAATAGGGACTGAATATGTCCTGCCACATGAAAGAACCCCCCAAACCAGACAAAATATATGGACTGCAGAGTGTAAAGAAACTGGCTGTGGGCCAGTGAGGGACAGTGAGGTGTGTGAACTGGGAAACAAGGTAAGTCATGCGGCTGGCCCAGTGTCATGTGTGGAGTTTCCTGGTGGAGCCTGGCAGACACTCGGACTTTAGGAGTTGAAACTCTGATTCAGAGAATCCCAGCAGCTGGTGTTTGCAGGGCAGAGAACCAGAGAGAAGAGAGCTGCACGGGGAAAGAACCCTGGATATCCACAGAGGCTCCTGCTCCAGTATTGAGCAGACTACGACTACTGGTGAGCACAGGCACATGAGGAAGCTACCCAAGGCCAGGGAAGGCCATCACCCCAGCAGGAGAGGATGAATGGTAACTCCAGTGTGCAAGCAGGACAGGGACTAGCAGCTTTCCCCATCCACCAGGATAGAGAAGCTCATGTTCACCTAGGGAGCATTGGCCAGGGTGCCCAGAATGGTGTTTGTTGCTTCCGTAGAGGGAAACTGAAGCCTACACTAAGAGCTGCTCTGGTCCCACACAGCACATCTTCAAAACAAGATTCAAAAGGATCAAACCATTTCCATGTTTTCTGAGAATAAAAGCAGTTGTACTTCTTCCTTTCCACTCAGAAAATCTGATAGAATCTATGAAAGAGCCCTAAGACTGAGTTTAGCAAGGCTGGAGACACTGTATTTTCCAGGGAGCCAAATCCTTGCCCCAGACACTAGTCAATTGCCCCAGCACTTTCTTCACTGATCGTTACAGGAAAACAGCTCATGTTAGATTTGAAAATAAGGAAAAAAAATTTGACACTAAACTTGCAAATATTATGTGGTGTATATTAGTTACACATTTACTACGTAAATGCAACTGTAAAACTGAGGAAGTATTCCAAAATGTTGACAGTAGTTAATCCCGAATGACAGAACCCAATTGATTTTCATTTTCTTCCATTTCCTAAATTGTCTTCAATTTCCTCGTACTCCTTGAGTATCTGAATTCTGGAACCTCCCCTGCAACCCAAGCACAACGACAAGAATATTGGGAGGTGCTGCAGCTGAAAATAAACTCAGACTTGGAATAGTAGCTCAGTTTTATTTTCTGTAGTAACAAACATTTAAGAACCAGATAAAACAAAGGGCCCCTGAGCACCCAAAGGCCAGTACAAGCCGACCATGAGGCCCTCACAAGAAAGTAGCAACTGGGAATTCCTGCCCTAGGGAAGGATGGATGATGCACTGCCTAGGAGGAGAGGTAAAGTGAGACCTCGCCCCATTTTCCCAGGCCAGGCTTAGCGGGAAACTGGGGGCCCGAAGCGCTGCATGGTCCGCACCACCAGGGAAAGCTGGTCGAGAAAGTTGATGACGGAAATTCGGAGCAGGCGGCAGTCTTCAGCTTTCCAGCGGCTAAAAGGGGAAAAGAAAATCAAATTGGAGGTAGCAACTCCTGGTCCCTCGCTCTGCCCCTCAGGCACCCATTACAGCAAACCCTTGGGAGCCCTGTCATTACACAGCCCCTCAGGCAGAGACCAGCCCAGCGCACCTGGCGCTCCTTAGGGCTCATCCTTGGGTGTTCCCCATGTCTCCGTCGGCCGCCTACCCCAACCCCGGTCCCCTTCAGAACTTACATGGCCAGGATCCTGCCGCTCACTGTGAGCTCCTTCCCAACCACCCTTTGGTGGGGCTCGGCATCTGGAGCCAGGGACCCATGGGCGATTTCCGCCTCCAAGGGGGTTGGGAAAGGCACGCTGAGGGTGCTGGGAGTCATTCGGTTAAGGTGCCATCTGATACGACTTTGCCTATGTCTCAGGCCTTCTTGCTCCTCTGAAGCCCCCTCTCAGGTCACCCTGCCCAGCATCACCCGCTTCACTCCTTACCTCGCCCAGGCCACCGTTGGCAGAGCTTCTCTTCCTCCATTTCAATTTCTTCCCCTCCTCCAACCACCCCTGACCGTATACCCCAGCCCCTGGTCCCCCTGCTTCCCTTTCCGTCGGCCCCCGCCCCGCCCCGCCCCGCCCCGCCCCGCCCCGCCCCGCCCCGCCCTCCTTTCTTTCTCCCGGAGTCCTGCCCTCGCCCCGCCGCAAGCAGCCCCCAGACCGTTCCTTGGCCTCCCCTCGGAAAGGACACAATATGTGCGGCCGCATTCCTGGCCCCCTGGCCGCAGACGCGGCGTCTCTGCCGGGACCTGGCGCGTGCGGTGGGGGAGCTCCACTGGCCGGAGCTGCAGCTGTGTCCGCGCCCCCGGGGAAGCTGTGGCCACCCTGGCCATCCCCGCCATCTGCGCCTCCGCCTGCGTCTGCCTCCGCCTCCCACATGACCGCCGCCGCGCCGCTCCGACTCCACCCACGAAGCGCAGGCCCCACGCCCCGCCCTTTCTGTGGCTCCTTCCTGAAGCCCCTCCCCCTGCGCACGACTCCCTCCACACGCGCCTGCGCAGGTCCCTGGAGAGCCTGCCTGGCGCGTGGTCAGTTCCCGCCAAGCGGCCCTGCCTGGGGCCTTCTGAGACCCGGTCAGCGGTTGAGAGGCTGCGGTTTCCTCCAGAAACTCTGCCCCTTCGCTTGTAACTCGATCCCAGGGCGCTGGTGCAAACTGACCCACAATCGGTCAGGCCCCAGGAAGCCAGCCCTGACGGGGCTTTTGAAGACACCGTGGACGCCTAGCCCAGAGGCGCACCCCGCGAGGCTCCGCCCCTAACCGCACCTTGTGATCCTAGCGCGCCTGCGCTGGCAGGGCCTGCCGCCTCGGCCCCGGGGGCCCCAGTGAGGCCCTGGGGTACCTGGACGCTTCCCGCCCTGTTTCTTACCTGGACCCAAGATCCGCAGGAGATGTGGCACAACATCCATGCTGCGATTCGCGGAGGGAGGGTGGCAGGGTCTGGTAACCCCCAAGGATACTGCTCGCCCTCGACCCCATTGCCCAACCAAGGAGGCTTCACCATGGATTGTGAAGCATTGGATTTGCATTTTACAGGAAGCGTTTTAGAGTGGGTGGGCTGTGCAGAGCGGGAACCTGTCAGCAGAAGGCCTGCACGGAGGCGAAAAATGACAGGGCCTTGAACGAAAGTACTGGCAGTGGGTCTAGGTCTAATATAACGTGAAAAATCAGACTGCACAACTCTTGAGTATGAAAATGCCAGTTTAGGCCAGGCAAAGTGGCTCCCGCCTGTAATCCCAGCACTTTGGGAGGCCAAGGGAGGAGGATCAGTTGAGCCCAGGAGTTCAAGACCAACATGGGCAACATAGTGAGACCCCATCTCTACAAAAAATACAAAAATAAATTTTAAAAATTAACTGGGCGCAGTGGAGCGTGCCTGTAGAACTAGCTTCTTGGAGGCTGAGGAGGGTTGATTGCTTGAGCCCAGGAGTTCGACACCAGCCTGGGCAACCCTGCCTCTACAAAAAATACAAAAATTACCTGGGTGTGATGGTGCACACCTGTGGTCCCAGCTACTAGGGAGGCTGAGATGGGAGGATAACCTGAGCCCGGGAGGCAGAGGCTACAGTTAGCCGTGGTCGCCCCACTGTACTCCAGCCTGGCTGATAGAGCAAGACCCTGCCTCAAAAAATAAAATAAAATGCCAACTTAGTCTCTTACAGTACATATGTAGAGAAATCCTAGAACAATACAGCAACATGTAAATCCTCATGATCTCTGCTAATAGTATGGTGGGTGATTTTAATTTCCTTTTTGTGTTTTCCCTCCAATTTTTCCAAAGTGGTCTTTTATGACATTTACAATACAAAAAAAAAAAAAGTATTTAAAGTGACATCAGGCCAGGCACGGTGGCTCATGCCTGTAATCCCAGCACTTTGGGAGGCCGAGGCGGGTGGATCACTTGAAGTCAAGAGTTCAAGACCATCCTGGCCAACATGGCGAAACACCCGTCTCTACTAAAACTGCAAAAATTTGCTGCATGTGGTGGTGCGTGCCTGTATCCCCGCTATTCGGGAGGCTGGGACAGGAGAATCACTTGAAACCGGGAGGTGGAGGTTGTGGTGAGCCAAGATCACACCACTGCACTCCAGCCTGGGCGACAGAGGGAGACTCTGTCTCAAAAGGAAAAATAATGCAAATAAAAAATGAATAAATGAAGTGACATAAAATTTCCAACAGTGTTTGTCATGTTTGGACAACCTATTTTCCTCCTTTGCAGTCATAAGGAAGGATTGAACACTGAACTATATCAGCAAATCCTGTTGGGTTTCCCTCTGAAATAAGTTCCACATCAGCCCACTTCTTGCTCTCCACTGCTAGTCTGCAGTGGAAGCCAGCATCTTTCCTTGACCGCCCTCAACAGCTTCCTGGCTGATTCTCTTTTACACTTTCCCCTCTACAACCTATTCACCACAGCGCAGAATGACTTTTTAATTCTAATTTAAATTGCATGGGGCTGGGCGCGGTGGCTCATGCCTGTAATCCCAGCACTTTGGGAGGCCAAGGCAGGCAGATCACTTGAGGTCAGAAGTTCCAGACCAGCCTGACCAACATGGTGAAACCCCATCTCTACTAAAAATACAAAACTTAGCTGGGTGTGGTGGTGCACGCCGGTAATCCCAGCTACTCAGGAGGCTGAGGCAGGAGGATCACTTGGACCCAGAAGGTGGAGGTTTCAGTGAGCTGAGATTGTGCCACTGCACTCTAGCCTGGGCAACAGAGTGATATTCCCTCAAAAAAAAAAAAAAAAAAAATGCATGGGATCACATCCCTGCTTAAAACCCTAAAATGATTTCCCTTTGCACTTGACTAAAGTCCAAACTCCTTGGTCTATCTTCTAAAAGTCCAGTGTGACCTAACTCCCAGCTCCTTCCCTTGCCTCTTACCCCACCTGCCTGCTCCCTCATTCTTTGTGGCCGCTGGGACCTTCTCTCTGCTTCCGACCAAGGGCAGCCTGACCCCAGCCCTTTGCACTTACTCTTCTATTTGTAAGACTGTCCCCAAACTTTCCCATGGGCTAGCTCCTCCTCGTCATCAGGACCTTGTCTCCAATGTCACCTCCAAGAGGCCTTCAGGATCACCAGTGTAACTCAGTACCCGCAGCCATTCTTCATCACATTTGCCCATTTCAATTTACTATATAGTATTTATTCTTTCCCTCCCTCCCTCCCTCCCTCCCTCCCTCCCTCCCTTCCTTCTTTCCTTTTTTTGAGACAGAGACTCACTCTGTTGCCCAGGCTGGAGTGCACCAGCGCGATTTCAGCTCACTGCAACCTCCACCTCCTGAACTCAAGCGATTCTCCCACCTCAGCCTCCCGAGTAGCTGGGACTACAGGTGTGGTACAGCTGTGTGCCAGCACGCTCAGCTAATTTTTGTAATTTTTTTCTCCCCCACCCCTAATTTTTGTATCTTTTGGTAGAGGTGGGTTTTCACTATGTTACCTGTGCTGGTCTCCACCTCCTGGGCTCAAGTGATCTACCCGCTTCAGCCTCCCAAAGCGCTGAGATTAAGGCATGAGCTACCGTGCCCCACCACATAGTATTTCTACCCACCCCCCACCCCCCAAAAAAAGAATTGGCTTGGCCAGGTGTCTTGACTCAAGCCTGTCATCCCAGAACTTTTGGACGCTGAGGGAGGAGGATCACTTGAGGCCAGGAGTTCGAGATTAGCCTGAGCAACATAGTGAGACCCGGTCTCGACCAAAAAAAAAAAAAATTATTAAATTTTAGCCAGGCCTAGCATGGTGGCTCACTCCTATAATCCCAGCACTTTGGGAGGCCAAGATGGATGGATGGATCACCTGAGGTCAGGAGTTTGAGACCAGCCTGGCCAACATGGTGAAACCCCATCTTTACTAAAAATACAAAAATTAGCCGGTTGTGGTGGCAGGAGCCTGTAATCCCAGGTATTCGGGAGGCTGAGACAGGAGAATCGCTTGAACCCAGGAGGCGGAGGTTGCGGTGAGCCCGGGTTGCGCCATTGTGCACTCCAGCCTGGGCAACAAGAGCAAAACTCTGTCTAAAAAAAAAAAAAAAAAAAAAAAAAAAAAAAAAAAAAAAAAATTAGCCGGCTGTGACAGTATGTGCCTGTGGTCCCAGCTACTAGGGAGGCTGAGGCAGGAGGATTTCTTGAGCCCAGGAAGTCGAGGCTACAGTGAGCTATGATCTAGCCACTGCACTCTGCATAAGTAACAGAGTGAGACTCTATCTCAATCAAACAAACAAACGAAAAAGTCCATGATGTTCAGGAAATAAAGCAGAGATAAAGGAAAGGTTTTTATAGGGAAATGGCGAGTAATAGCTGTAGAAAAAACTATCAGAAAATTACCATTTTGCAACCGTTATTATCATTAATGTAATAATTAATTGTTATTAACTTAATAATTGATTCAGGATAGCCAGGTGCAGTGGCTCACGCCTGAAATTCCAGCACTTTGGGGGGCCAAGGCAAGTGAATTGCGAGGTCAGGAGTTTGAGATCAGCCTGGCCAACACACTGAAACCCCATCTCTACCAAAAGTACAAAAAAATTAGCCGGGTGTGGTGGCGTGCACCTGTAGTCTCAGCTACTCAGGAGGCTGAGGCGGGAGAATCTCTTGAACCCAGGAGGCAGAGATTGCAGTGACCCAAGACCACGCCATTGTACTCCAGCCTGAGTGACAGAGTGAGGCTCCGTCTCAAAAAAAAAAAAAAAAAAAAATTGCCGGGCACAGTGGCTCACGCCTGTAATCCCAGCACTTTGGGAGGCCGAGGCAGGCAGATCGTGAGATGAGGAGATCGAGACCATCCTGGCTAACATGGTGAAATCCTGTCTCTACTAAAAATACCAAAAAAAAAAAAAAAATAGCTGAGCATGGTGTCGGGCACCTGTAGTCCCAGCTACTCGGGAAGCTGAGGCAGGAGAATGGCATGAACCTAGGAGGCGGAGCTTGCACTGCACTCCAGCCTGGGCGACAGAGCGAGACTCCGTCTCAAAAAAAAAATTTGATTCAGGCAAGGATTGTCACTGGATGGCAAAAGCATTAGCTGAAAGGTTGTTGGGGACAGGATATTCACAAAGTCTCAAAATATTACCCCAAATTACCTGTGAATCAGGAAGGGAAACTGCATCTTTACAGGGGAGAGATCTGGCAGCCGCCACCTGGGCCATGTGATCAAACAGCCTCCCCAGCAGTGGGGCAGCCTGACCCTGCCAGCCGCTAGATGCGGGGCTGGGGGTGAGTGTGGTCAGAGGAGGAAAGGATACAGTATCAGCTGCCTTGGATGCTTCCAAAAATATTCTTGCCTGATTACCTGTGGAGAATGGCTAGTTGGGAGAGGCAAAGATGGCCTCCTGCTCCCTCAGAAGCCTGGCTGAGTGGCATTGCCATTCATCCAGGTGGGTCATGGAGAAAATGTGTGTGCTGAGGAGCTGGCCAGTGCTGGACGTGAGTGCCAAGAGGGAAGGGACTGCGTCGTCCAGTCTCAGGATTGCCAGCACTTGGGACACAGGGGGCACTCAGTGATGAGCAAGGTGTCTGCAGCAAAGTCAGGCGCTGTCTGGAAGACATGGGCTGGAGCTCAGGAGAGAGGCTGGGATGAGACATATACATGGGAGTGAAGCACAGAAATAGAAACAAAGCTAGATGAGCTCCCCCAAGAAGTGATACAGAGAGAGCTGCTATCTCCTGATGTCATCGTAGTCACACTATGGCCGCAGGGTCAGAAACTGTCCCGAGACCCCTCCCTGAGGGGCAGGTGGTGGATCTCAGGGCCCTTCACCGGGCAGGGGGCAGTGGATGACTTGGCGCTACCTTTCAGGGCCGACAATTGGCTCAGAGGGGCACAGCACCTGCAGTAAACATTCTGACCCCCGTTAAAGGATCTCAGCATTGGGGGGCTGCACCCTGTGGCTGCTCCATCTTCATGCAGAGTCCCCAGTGTCCTCTAATGATCCCCCCACTTCCTGTCTCCCATCCCTGCAGTGTTTCCTCTCTCTGGTGCCTTCCCTAACCAAAGCCTCAGGAAATGCTTTGCCTGTGTGATCTTGATGCCTCCAGCCCTCTCCTCCACTACCTGTAAGGTGGCCCTGATATGACACATGCATTTCCCCTGTAGTGGACAGCTGCCATTTGCTGCCACCATTGAGGACATCCATTCATCCAGCCCTCCCCCAGAGCCTTCTGTCCCTTGCACAGCCCATGTGTGTCCAGGGAAGTGACCCCATGCCTAGCTCCAGGGAGCCAGCCCTGATGGATAATCACCCCCTACCCCGGCCAAAATGATTGGACGCACAATCCAGTTCCGACCAACAAGGGTGTTTATTTGCTGGAGGCATCTGAGACAGCAGAGGTGCTACAGAGAAGGTGCTGCTCTGGCAGTGAGGCAGTGAGGGAGGGATTCTGTGGAAGCTGCAGGCAGCCACCTTTTCATCCTTGGAGGTGGTGGCCTGGGATGTGGCAGACACAAACGCAGAGGGAGGCAGGAAGACACTGGAAGAATTGCTCCCCTGCTGCCAATGCCGATACCACTGGGCTTTTCACTTTCATAAGCCAAGAAATTTCCGTTACTGATTAAACAAATTGCCTTTATTGTTAAACCAATGATTGGATATCAGAAACAGCCTAGCTAATATAGCTCCTTTTGGATAAAAGTGGAAGTCTCACATTCACCTTTAATGTTATTTCATTTTCCAAAATCAATTTCCTGGCACCACGCAAACAAGAGCACTGGTAAATGTATCACCTGAGCTGCAGGCCACCCATGCTCACAAGTGTGTCCCTGCCATAGGTGGCTTTGAAGCCATATACATGGCTCTCCAGCTCTCGTGGGGGGCCAGGGGCTTCTGTGTGCTCTTCAAAGCCTTCACCCATTGGGCCTCTGTCCATCTTTCCAGCCCGGGGACCCAATATTTGCCCCATCAGGCCCAGGCAGGAGGGCCTCCAGCACGTGCAGCCCCGACCACACTGTGAGCGGCTCACTTGGCAAGGGTGGAGGGCCCAGAGTGGCGTCCTCCTGCTGTGGCTTCCTTCTAGCCTCTACCACCCCTGGGGGCCTCCAAGGAGCAGGTGGCTAGATGTCCTCTTGTGCCCATGCACAGGGCACAGTGGAGAAGGAACCGGAACCCAGCCCATGTTTCTGTCCCCACCCTGGCACCCCAAGGTTTCCTCTCAGGCAACAAGGAGCACACGAAGTGAGCGGCTGTACACAGGTGGCTGATGTGTTCATCTTCCACAGGGAGGCGAGTGCTGGGGACGAGGACAAAGGCCTATGCCCAGCCCCAGTTCTGACATTGCCTTGCTGAGTCACCCATCAGCCCTAACGCTTCCTGGAGGAGACAAGCAGACAGGGTGCCCAGAGAGGAGCTGTGTCACTAAGGGCCAGGACACCCCATCTCTGGGTCACACTTGGCCACTGCTTCGCTTTTGGCTTCAGTTTGTTTACTGAACAGAAGGGAGGGGGGCACTGTGAGACGAAGGACACTGACTCAGGTCGGGGAGTGGCCCTCACTGTATAAAGTCCGTGGCTGGGGACCAAAGTGGCACTGAGACTCCCCCGAAGTCACATCACAGAGCTGGGGTGACTTGCTGACTCCCTGGCCCCAACCTGCTTTTTCATTTGTCGAAAGCACACTGGCTGCAGCAGCTGCTGGGGGTGTGGTGGTTCCAGGGCTGGCTGTCACTTGGCCTCCTGCAGAGGTAAGCTGAAGGCTATGTTGGACCCGCCAGAGGTCAGGTGACAGCTGCTTTCCCTTTCAGGATTGGGAAGGAGTCACCTGAGGGTATATTCTCAGTGGGCTAAACATGACATGCCAGAGCCCAGCTCTCCAAGCAGCCCCTTCCTCCTTCTCACACCAAGGCACTTTCAGAAGCCGCTGGATTCCGACTGGGGCTCCGCCACTTCACCGCCAGTGCCTCTGCTGTGCTGGCTCACCTCTTCTGAGGGTGTGGAAGCAAACCCAGGTCAAGCTGTGAGGAGTGCCTAGCACGTGGCCAGAGCCAGGTACATGCCAGCTATTATTATGAGCCCAACTGCAACAGGTGAACACACTTAGTGTGACATGCTGCTGTGGCCTGGCACTGGGCACCTCCCCATGCTCCGAGAATGCTATTTGGAGAAGCCTTTCTCCATCGTCTCAGTCACTTCAGGGTGCAGGAAGCGGCTGGCCAACCGTTCGATGTCGTCCAGCGTCAGGCGGCTCAGGGACCTCTCGTAATCCTGGGGAGAGAAGGGCAGGAAGATTCAGGGGCTGCCAGTGGGGAGCCATACACTGCAACAGAGGTAGGGGCTGGGAGGAACTGGGCCTGGAGAGGATACCCAGGGTTACCCTTCTCACCCTCTGTAGCTGTTCCAGGACCCTGCTGGCATCTGCCGCACTGAAGTGGCGGGCCAAGACTTTGGAGATTAGCTGCCAGACATGCGGGGGTGGGGAGTCGGCCAGCCTCTGGGCCTCGCCTTCTTCTAGTAGCACCTTCTGCAGGGGTTTGACCACTAGGTTGAGCTTGGAGTTGGGCCCGATGCTATAATCCGAGAGTCGTTTCCCATCTGCCAAAGACAGATCGATGGGTTCCTCCTCCTCCGCCGCCGTGGGGGTGGCCCGGGACGCGAGACCGCCTCGGGCGGCGGGAGCGGAGCGCTGCGGCATCCGGCAGTGAGGCATGCGGCCGCCTCCCTTGGGGTCATGTGGCGCTTGGCGCCGGCACCCCAACCCGTTACACGGCTGCCGGCCTCGGCCCGCGCACCCCAGTCCCGCTTCCTGCGGGGCTCCCTGGGCGTCTCCTCTCCCTGGGTACCTGCCAGGGCCTTGCCCTTGAAAAGCAGCCGTTGCTGGCGCACGGGGACGTTCAGCTTCTCGGAGACCAGCTGCTTCAGCGTGGACACCAGCTCGTCCTCCGGCACCTGGCCGCGCGGAGGGTGGGAGGCAAGGGTTGAGGCCGCGGTCCCCAGGCGGCGAAGCCCACGCGTCCGCTCCCGAGGGCAGCTCTCCCGGCTCCCAGTCCCCGGCCCGGCCGCCCCGTGCCCGCCCTTGGCCCTGCTGGTCACCCTGCCAGGAGCCGGCGAGAGAGCGCGCCGGACCCGGCCGCCCGGCCCGGGGACCCTACCTGCAGGCTGCACTCCCGGCCCTGCAGCGCCTTCACCGTCAGCTGCATGGCGGTCGCGACGGCGTCCACTCGGGCCGGCGCGCACCCCAACCACCCCCCGCCGCGCGCCGCCGCCCCGGGCGCGCGCTGGAACCGCCCGCCGCCGCCGGAAGCAGCGAGAGGGGCGCGCCCGCCGCCCGCGCTTCCCGGCCCCGCCCTCCTGCCTCGTCCACGCCCCGGCCCCGCCCCCCGGCCCAGTTGCACCCCGGGAGGAGTGCCCCTGGGGTCCCGCCTAGCACACGCGCAGCGACCGCCCTGGCCGGCGGACCCCTCCCAAAGCAACAGCGCCGGGGAGTTGGGAGCAGGAACTAGTCGGGCCAGGTTGGCGTCATCTGGGAGCTAGGGAATGGAGAAGGAAGGACCAGAAGGTACGCTCGCCCCCGCAGACTGCCTGGACCACCCCACGCGCCGTTACTGCTGGCGGAACCTGGCCCTGCATACCCACAGACGGCGCCCCCCCCGCCGGCTCCCTGCCTGGTGGCTTTCTGGCTCCTCCTTTCTGGTCTGGCTGCGAAACACCCCACTGAGCTTGAGAGGGGGTAGGGGGGCCAGCCTCTGCCCTCATCCTCCCACCTCTCCTACAGTGGGGACACGCCCCGGGAGGGCTGATAGAGAAAGCCTATGCAGGGGTCACCGTGTCACCCAAGCTGGCCCTCCACCCTGGTCCACACCTACCCAGCACACTCTTTCTACCCCCACGCCCAGGCCCCAAAGGGCAAAGATTAGAAGGGACCCAAGCTTGCTTCTCTGTTTTATTGAAATATATTTTCTGGGCAGCGCCCACCTACCTAACTCAGCATGGCCTCTGTGGCACTGAAAGCTGGAGAATAAAAAATCAGTAAAAAAAATAAGCCTGGATTTTTCTGAGTGCATAGTGCATGAGAACTTTGGTGGAGTGTGGGGGCTGGGGCTGATGAAAGCTTGACCCAGAGGCCTCAGGAAACTGGGAACAGGCTACTGTAGATGCAGTGGCCAATGACCAAGGCCAGCATCTCGGAGGTGCCGCTCAGCGCCACAATGAAGGGGGCCTGGGAGGCATAGTCAGCTTGAAGGCGGCGGAGGGATAGCTGCAGCATGGCCAAGGCCAGCAGGCTGTTCTGCACCCCTACCTCAATGCTGACCGTCCGCCGCTGGGCCACAGGCAGCTTCAGACATGTGGCCAGGCAGTAGCCCACCAACAGGCCAACCAGGGGCACTGTGATACCCACCAGTACGATAGGTAGCCGGACGCCTGCCAGGATGAAGACCCCCATGCGATAGGCCAGGAAAAGGCCGCCCAGGAGGAGCACAAAGCTGAAGGGCTTGATGACCTGCAGCAGCAGCTGGGAGAACTTGGGGAGCTTGGACTTGATCAGCACGCCCACTGCTATGGGGATGGCGATGAACAGCAGGGTGCCCAGGATTTTGGAGATGGGCACGTGGAGTGTTTCATGGATGCTGAGCAGGTGGCTGTAGATGGCTGAAGACAGAGGCAAGAAACCAGTGGCAGCCACCGTAGAGATGAAAGTCATGGAGATGGCCAGGGTGACGTCCCCTCCAAGAAGGAGGCTGAAGAGGTAGCTCCCTCCGCCGCCAGGCGATGAGCAGGTAATGATGAGGCCCAGAGCCAGGGCCTTGGGCAGCATGAAGACTTTGGCCATGAGGAAAGCGTACAAGGGCATGACCAGAAACTGGCCCAGGAGGCCCAGCAGCATGGGCTGGGGGCTCTGCATGAGCCCCTTCAGAACCTCGAGTTCCACTTTGCACCCAAACGAACACTTGTTGACAAAGATAAGAGGCAGGAGCAGGTAGAGTATTGGGTTTTCCGAGAAGTGGGCCAGGTCGGTGCTGAGGGGGGCGGGGCTGTCTTCAGCAGGTGAGACCTTGATGCAGAAGTCCCTCCGCTCCTCGATCAGTGTGGGCGGGGCCTCACGGGGGTCCAGGAGCTGGATGTGGAGTGGGGCCAGCCCAGCCAGGCCTGAGTGGATGCTCACCACAAAGCCACCCCCACCTCCCCAGGTTATGGCACTCACGTTCTTGATGGTCAGCACCTCTGTGTCCAGGGATGTAACCCTGAGCATGGGGCTGGGCACCGTCCTGTTGGCTTGGCCTGGGTACTGGCTGGAGATCACAATGATGCCCTCACTCTCCTCAGGAAACTCAAACTCCATCACAGAGCCATCTCCAATGCTCAAGTAGCGGCCCCCAGTCAGCGGCACAGTGCGACCCCCAGCAGTGCTGAGGCTGCTGCTGGCTGTCCCTCGGGCCCCCCACGGCAGGCTGATGAGCAGCAGGGCAGCTCTGAGCATGCCTAAGGGACCTGTGCCACCATCCTCGCCTCCCACACCAGGCCACTGCTGAGAGCTGCCCCTGCCCTGCATTAACACCATGGCTCTTCCTGGAGGGCGGATTCGTGCCCAGGCCCTCTGTGGCTTAGGATAACATCCCCACTGGTGCTGTTGGGTTGTCCTGAGAAGGATTCATGGGTGGGTCCCAGTCCTGTGCTGCCTTCCTTGATGGCAGGGCTCTCCCTGAGGAGGTAAGGGACACAGAGAGGCAGCTGGTGAGGGCGTGCAGTCAAGAACCCAGGAGCATGGGGATCTGGAAACCCGCTGCTAAGAGTAAAACTCAGCAGGGACCCTTGCCCCACACTCAGGAATGGAGAGGCAATGCCTAGTGCTGGCCCTTGAGTGCTGTTTGGCTGTGGCTCCCTGGCCTGCTCTACCTGCCCCTACAGTGACTCGATGAGGGTCCTGCTGGGAAGCAGGTCCTCCCTCCCCAGGGAAGTTGCCAGAATGGGCAGCAGGAATGGATCAGACAGAGCCACATGTCTACTGGGGGGCTTTCTTCTCCTTTTGTCAGAGCTCCCACTGGTCCCAGACTTTGAGACTCCCAGAGCCACTGTGATATATCTGAGAGGCTGTGCTCAGAGTCCAGGGCTCCCCTCCATGCTCACATGCGCCCCTACCAGAGCCTCAAAATCCCAATGGAACTATGAGTGTTTCTAGGGACCAGCAGCACCTCCTTCCATTTCTCAATTTGGGCAGTGACCACTGTAGTGTCACATCACCTGCTAGAACTGGGGCAACCAGGCTGGAGACGCAACAGCTTTACATCACCCCTGTCAGTTGCCTCATGCACTGTTGTGTCCCGGTCCTAGAAGAGGACTGCCTCTGTAGATCCTATCACTTTGGCACTGGCCTCCCGTCATCTGAGACTGGGGTGAAAGGCAGAAGTAGGGAGCAGAGGTTAGGTTAAGTCAAAAGTTCATCCCGGCGAGCCTCCCCTATCCCTAGCTTAGGATTACATGGTCTCTGCTGGCTTGAAGTTCGGGTCACTTACCCTGGAGGCCTTGGTCCAGCCATGTGTCTTATCTCTGAAGAGGGAGGCAGGAAAACCAGTGGGGTAGGAGAAGCAAAGTAGAGGAGCTAAGATGAAGGCACCAGGGCTGAAGCCACCAGGGTGATACGAACCAGTCAGAAGGGGAAGGCTAGGGGCCATTCACCCCATGCCCCATCCCTCCAGTAGGGCTGGTGGCTCTGACTCACTCTAAGAGGGGTTTGGCCCAGATCCCACACCATTTCTGCTTGAGGGGCCGACAGAGTTTGAGCAGATGCACCCCCAAGTCAGGGGAGGGAGTCCCGGCCCTTCCACACCGGCCAGGTGTTCGGGATAACTGGCAAGGGCTCCTCCGTACCTGGGAGTCCGGAAGTTGTCGGACGGGTCGTTAGCAGAGCTCTGGCGCGGACCTGGGAGGGAGGAAAGGAAGGGCACGCCGCCGTCCCACAGGCGGCGACCCGCTCGGGCCGTCTCGGGGTCTGGGGGAGCACCTTACGACATTCCTGGGCCCCGCGGCCCCGCCAGGCCTCGCGAACGAGCGGCGGCGGCCCTTCCCTGCCAGGCCCGACCGGGCGCCCGAGTGGGCGATCGCGGAGCGGGGTCGGGGCCAGAGGCCGCCTCCCTTCCGGAGGCTCTCACCTGCCACAGCCACGGCGCAGCTCAGCTGCAGCGTCTGCCTGGCCAGCAGACGCCCGCGAGCTCGGCCCGTCAGGGCCCCGCCCCACCGAGGCCCCGCCCTTCCCCGCCCAGCGCGTCAGGGCCCCACCCCTCCCTCAGCGTCCCGCTCAACTCCAGCGGCTTGCTGGGTTCCGACCGGTTGTGACGTCTCTGGGAATGACGCGCCCGCGCGGGCGCGGTGCGGGTAAGCCGGTCGGCGCCCGGCGCTGCCTGGACCAATCGCTTGGCAGCGCATCTGAACTTGTTGTGATTCCTAGGGCGACCCGCTCTGGGAGGGAGCCCCAGGCATTCCCGATTATGCTGCGACCTCTAAAGGCAGTGGGACAGAGGGTTAGCCGTTAGCAGGGCTGGGGCGCCCGTGGGCTGCCGCTAGGGCTGTGAGCCCGGGGTTAGGGTTTTGGCCACGTTGCCGCTCAGGGTGCCCAGCCCTGGGGCCTCAGGGCTGAGTTTGACCGACCTGGACGCCGGCTTCTGTGCGGAGTTCCTCCTTTCGTTCAAGCATTGACCGAGCGCCTTTTTCTATTTATCTTCTGACACTGAGTCTCGCTCTGTCGCCCAGGCTGGAGTGCAGTGGCACGATCTCGGCTCGCTGCAACCTCCGCCTCCCGGGTTCAAGCCATTCTCCTCCCTAAGCCTCCCGCATAGCTGAGATTACAGGCGCCCGCCCCCGCGCCCGGCTAATTTTTGTATTTTTGGTAGAGACGGGCTTTCACCATGTTGGCCAGGTTGGTCTCGAACTCCCGACCTCGTGAGCCGTCCGCCTCGGCTTCCCAAAGTTCTGGGATTACAGGCGTGAGCCACTGCGCCCGGCGAGGGCCAATTTCTATATCGTGGAACATTAAGTGAACTTGTCTGCCTTTCCAAACTTTGGCGCCACTAGCAAGGTGCGGAGGCTTCGTGGTAAAGGAATAGAAGGCAGAAGGTTGGGGACAAATATGATGGGAACGTGTAGAAAGAGTGTCGGAAGACAGTACAGAGGTGCAGAGCGAAGGGGGATCATATGTTCCCAAAGCTTGTTGGGGCAACTGGAATCAATCTGCACACTTCAACCTCTTGTCAAGACTGATGGAGTCGGAGGTATTTGCCGCAGGTAGGTGCACAAGACACATGGTTGCAGATGTGAAAAAAAAACAAAAACAAAAAACTGAACAAAACCACCCATGTCTCTAATGTTTCTTTTTTTTTCTTTTTTTTTTTTTTTTTTTAGACGGAGTCTCGCTCAGTCGCCCAGGCTGGGGTGCAGTGGCCAGATCTCAGCTCACTGCAAGCTCCGCCTCCCGGGTTCACGCCGTTCTCCCGCCTCAGCCTCCCGTGTAGCTGGGACTACAGGCGCCCGCCACCGCGCCCAGCTAAGTTTTGTATTTTTAGTAGAGACGGGGTTTCACCGTGTTAGTCAGGATGGTCTCGATCTCCTGACCTCGTGATCCGCCCATCTCGGCCTCCCAAAGTGCTGGGATTACAGGCGTGAGCCACCGCGCCCGGCCGTCTCTAATGTTTCAAATAAATAATATACATTTGATTTTATTATTTATTTATTTATTTATTTTTGAGACAGGGTCTCGCTCTGTCGCCTAGGCTGGAGTGCAGTGGCCTAAGCTTGGCTCACTGCAACCTCCACCTCCCAGATCCAAGCGATTCTCCTGCCTCAGCCTCCTGAGTAGCTGAGAGGTACAGGCATGCACCACTACCACCCGGCTAATTTTTATATTTTTTAGTAGGCCAGGCTGGTCTCGAATTCCTGACCTCAAACTATCCACCGGCCTCAGCCTCCCTAAGTGCTGGGATTACAGGCGTGAGCCACTGCGCCCAGCCAAATAATATACTTTTATTTAATTTATTGATATTTAAATTTATTTTAAAAGTTTATTTATTTATTTATTTAGAGACAGGGTCTCACTCTGTTACCCAGGTGCGGTGGCTCACGCGTGTAATCCCAGCATTTTGGGAGGCTGAGGCGGGTGGATCACAAGGTCAGGAGATCGAGACCATCCTGGATAACACGGTGAGACCCCGCCTCCACTAAAAATACAAACAAATTAGCCGGGCGTGGTGGTGTGCGCCTGTATTCCCAGCTACTTGGGAGGCTGAGGCAGGACAATCTCTTGAACCCGGGGTGGGGCGGAGGTTGCAGTGAGCTGAGATCATGCCACTGCACTCCAGCCTGGGTGACAGAGCAAGACTCCATCTCAAAAAAAAAAAAGTTTTTTGTGTGTGTTTTACAAAGTTCAAGTTAGTATGTGCACATAATATGAGCAAATATACGTATGCTGAAAGTTCTTATAAGGGTTTGATGTGTGGATGATCAAAAACATTTGCAACCATAACTCTCAGCCATTCTTTAGCCTCCAGGGATCTGTAAGGCAGAAGTGATTTGTGTGTTTGTACTTGGTGTTCTGGAAAGGTTGTTCTGTCCCTTTCAAATGGGGTTGAAGGCTCCTGATGGAAGTAGACAGTATTTAGACTAGAACAGGTGAGAGGGCTTGACTTGGCACATGCTGGGGCTGAAGACTGCAATTTGGAAAAGGGCAGTAAGGGTAGGGACTGTCTAAGGATGGGGTAAAATTGGCCAGAGGGAGAAAGGAGTCAGCTGGAAAACCCAAAGAAGGAAAACCAAAAAGTTGTGTCCTTTTTGAAGGAAATGTGAATTTTTGTATTCTACTTGCCTGTGCTCTTGGGCCTACCTGACGCTGTCAGTGAAACTCACCTGGAACTAACCACTTGGCAGCCGCCAATTCTTGTTTTTGCCAGAGGTCAAGGAGAGCAAATGCAGTCAGAAGACTGCTGTCTGTTATTGTCAATCACTTCAGCCTTCCCTGAAAAGCCCGAGTGGGCAGGTGGAATATCTGACATGAAGAATTGGTGGCTTTGTCTGCAGGAAAAGGGAATAGCTAAATTAAAGGCAAGAGAATGTTCCTAGTTGGTCTAGGGAATCAGTAGTTTACCCCAGGACTCGGTGGCTCACGCCTGTAATCCCAGCACTTTGGGAGGCCGAGGCAGGTGGATCACTTGAGCTCAGGAGTTCAAGAGCAGCCGGGGCAACATGGCAAAACCCCGTCTCTACAAAAAATACAAAAATTATTCTGGCGTGGTGGCATGCGCCTGTAGTCCCAGCTACTCGGGAGGCTGATGTGGGAGGGTCACTTGAACCCGGGGAGATGGAGGCTGCAGTGAGCTGGGATCACGCCACTGCACTTCAGCCTGGGCAACAAAGTGAGACCTTGTCTCAAAATACCCTAGAAGAGAAGGAGGAAGAGGTGAGGATATCTAGTGCCCAAAGAGAAGTCATTTGGACTGAAAAAACAGATGGAACAAATGATAGCAACAACTCTTGAGGCAGGGACCTCCAGAAACAGTTTTTTTTTTGTTTGTTTTTTGTTTTTTGTTTTGAGACAGAGTCTCACTCTGTTGCCCAGACTGGAGTGCAGTGGCACAATCTTGGGTCACTGCAACCTCTGCCTCCCGGGTTCAAGTGATTCTCCTACCTCAGCCTCCCGAGTAGCTGGGATTACACCCAGCTAATTTGTGTATTTTTAGTAGAGATGGGGTTTCACCATGTTGGCCAGGCTGGTCTCAAACTCCTGACCTCGTGATCCGCCCGCCTCAGCCTCCCAAAGTGCTGGGATTACAGGCATGAGCCACCGTGCCTGGCCCAGAAACAGTATTTGATAAATAAGGAGGCCAGGCGAGGTGGCTCATACCTGTAATCCCAGCATTTTGGGAGGCCGAGGGGGGAAGATTGCTTGACCCCAGGAGTTTGAGACCAGCCTGGGCATCATGGGAAGATCCTATTTCTACATAAACAGATTAAAAAATATTTTAAAAGGCATGGAAGGCATATGCTAGTGTAAGTATGAGGTACATTGAGTATCCACAGGGAAGTATGACACCTGTCACTTTTGCCTGCCGGGCATCAGGTTGCAGCACCTTAGTTTTCTTTGGGGGAACCATCTGTCCTCCACTCTCAGTATGCATGGTTTGCATGTGGATGGCCCCAGCGCTGGGCCCTGGAGTGGGCACATAAGCAGGTGCAGCCAGCCAGCCACTCAGACTGATGCAAACATAATGCCATAATCCAATCTGGACCAATGAGGGTTAGTCCCCAGGGACTTGTACTGAAGTGTTGGGAATGCCATCCTACGCCACAGAGAGGGAGACTAAAAGAAAATGATATTTGGAATGGGTATTGCAATGGGAATGTGTGTGCTGTAGTAAACTGTGTATATTCAGGGAGGTGAAGGGAGAAAAAGGTTTTTGTGGTTGTTTTTTGTTTGTTTGTTTGTTTTTAAGGCAGGGTCTCACTCTGTTGCCCAGGGTGGAGTGCAGTGGTGTGATACTGGCTAATTGCAGCCTTCACCTCCTAGACTCAGGTGACCCTTCCACTTCCGCTCCCTCAAGTAGCTGGGACTACAGGCATGTGCCACCATGCCTGGCTAATTTTTTTGTATTTTTTGTAGAGATGGGGTTTAACCATGTTGCCTTACACTGGTCCCGAACTCCTGTGCTCAAGCAATTCTCCTGTCTCAGCCTTCCAAAGTGCTGGGATTACAAGCATGAGCCGTGGCAGCAGGCGGACACAGGTGTTTTTGTTTGTTTATTTGTTTTTCAGATGGAGTTTGGCTCTTGTTTCCCAGGCTGGAGTGCAATGGCGCGATCTCGGCTCACTGCAACCTCCACCTACCGGGTTCAAGCGATTCTCTTGCCTCAGCCTCCCGAATAGCTGGGATTACAAGCATGGGCCACCATGCCCAGCTGATTTTGTATTTTTAGTAGAGACGGGGTTTCACTATGTTGGTCAGACTGGTCTTGAACTCCCAACCTCAGGTGATCTGCCCTCCTCAGCCTCCCAAAGTGCTGGGATTACAGGTGTGAACCACCGTGCCTGGCCAACAAAGGTTTTTAAAGAAAAAATGAGAATTACATAATTGTTTTCAGGTAATTATCCTTGGCTACAAGGATTAATAACAAAGGTGGCATCAGTCCAAGTTTGGACAGGCAGTTGCTGGGTAGATGTCTTCACAGAAGTATTCTCTCTGTGTCAGGTGATGATAGCCATTGTACGGGGTTATAGTTTTTGCAGAGTCTCATGATGGGTTTTGCTGTCAGGTATCACGCATGAGAACCTTCTCTTCATGGCCTTCCCCAGCTCCGGTTTTCAGGTTTTTTTTTTTTTAAGGTGGGGTCTCGCTATGTGACCCTGGCTGGAAGTGCAGTGGCTTTTCATGGAGCGATCCTACTACTGATCAGCATGGGAGTGTTTACTTGCTCTGTTTCTGAGCTGGCCCAGTTCACCCTTCCTTAGGAAACCTGGTGGTCTCCTGCTCCCAGGAAGTTACCATATTGATGCTGAGTTTAGTGAAGACACCAGATCAGAATAGCATACCACAGCCCAGAAATCCTGTGCTCAAGTGATCCTCCTGCCTCAGCCTCCCCAGTAGCTAGGAATACAGGTGTGTACTACCATGCCTGGCTAACTAAAAAAAAAAAAAATTTGTAGAGACAGGGTCTCCCTATGTTGCTCAGGCTCATCTCGAACGCCTAGGCTCAAGGGATCCTCCCACGACAGCCTCCCAAAGTGCTAGATTACAGGGGCGAGCCACCGCACCTGGCCTAGCATGGAAGTTTTAACCTGTTCCATTTCCAGCCTGGGCTGGTTCATTCCTCCCTAGACAACCTAGTGGTCCTCCACTCCCAGGATACTGATGCTGAGCTTTTTTTTTTTTTTTTTTTTTTTTTTTTTTTTTTTTGAGACGGAGTCTCGCTCTGTCACCCAGGCTGGAGTGCAGTGGCCGGATCTCAGCTCACTGCAAGCTCCGCCTCCCGGGTTCACGCCATTCTCCTGCCTCAGCCTCCCGAGTAGCTGGGACTACAGGCGTCCGCCACCTCGCCCGGCTAGGTTTTTGTATTTTTTAGTAGAGACGGGGTTTCACCATGTTAACCAGGATGGTCTCGATCTCCTGACCTCGTGATCCGCCCGTCTCGGCCTCCCAAAGTGCTGGGATTACAGGCTTGAGCCACCGCGCCCGGCCGATGCTGAGCTTTTTGTGGACACCTGATTGGCATGGCACACTATAGCCCAGAACTCCTGGGCTCAAGCAATTCTCCTGCTGCAGCCTCCTGAGTAGTTAGGACTATAGGCATGTGCCACCACACCTGGCAGGGATTTTTTGTTTTGTTTTGTTTTCTTTTGTTTTTTGAGACACAGTCTCACTCTGTCACCCAGGCTGGAGTGCAGTGGTGTGCTCTTGGCTCACTGCAACCTCCATCTCCCGAGTTCCAGCAATTCTCCCACCTCAACCTCCTGAGTAGCTGGGACTACAGGCCTGCATCACTACGCCCAGCTAATTTTTCTATTTTTACTAGAGACAGGGTTTTACCATGTTGGCCAGGATGGTCTCAAACTCCTGACCTCAAGTGATCCACCCACCTCAGCCTCCCAAAGTGCTGGGATTATAGGCATGAGCCACCACACCTGTTTTGTTTTTAATACAAGTGACTCCATTTTGCTTCTGGCAACTTTCACATTTCCCCTTTTTGATCGTGATCTTTCTTCAAAAGCAGTGGGTTTGGATTGTCCCTCAGTACTGGGATGGACCTGTCCTGGGCTGTTGGTCTGGTTCCAGATAAGAGGGAGTGATTGACAACTAGGAGTCAGTGTCAAAACCCCTTTAGGCACATCTGAGCAACACTGGAAATTCGGGGAAAGTTGCACTCAGACTAAGTCTACCTGAAGTCCATCTTTACGTTCAATTTTTTGTGTTCCGTGGTCTTTTGGCCATCGTCTGGAAGCCCCAGGCCAGCATATTCTGTTAGCAGCTGTACTTCTGCAGAAGCTTCACAAGTAATAAGTACAAATTGTTAAAAGGAAAATACAAATTAATATTAATAGTAATATGATACCCCCAGTTTTCATAATGGTTTTGAGCTATGAACCTAGGCTTAAAGGCAATCAAGTCAATAAATCAAATGACCATGGGGAATTTGGTGAGACCCATTATAACCTATGTGACCTGTTATAACCTATGTTTTGTAATTTAATGTATATGGGGCCTCAAGTTCTCCAGGGAAATTTAGCCAGGTTCAGCAGGTGCTATTAGCAATAGAACAGATATTTCCTGATTTAACCAATAGATACTGAAGGTTCTCTTAGGTCAGGTTCTGTGAGGTTACTGATAGAAGCTATTGATTGTGCAGTTTAAATTACACCATTATCCCGTCAACGAAAAGGCAGACATAAGAAAGGAAAAATTAAGAGTGACAAGATTTTCATTTTGATGGGTGAAGCTCTCAACTTTTTTTTTTTTTTTTTTTTTTGAGACAGAGTCTCGCTCTGTCGCCCAGGCTGGAGTGCAGCGGCATGATCTCGGCTCACTGCAACCTCTGCCTCCCGGGTTCAAGCAATTCTCCTGCCTCAGCCTCCCGAGTAGCTGGGATTACAGGTGCGTGCCACCACATGCAGCTAATTTTTAAAAAATATTTTTGGTAGAGATGGGGTTTCACCATGTTGGCCAGACTGGTCTCGAACTCCTGACCTCAAGTGATCCACCCGCCTCGGCCTCTCAAACTGCTGGGATTACAGGCGTGAACCACCATGCCCAGCCAAAAATCTCAACTTCTTGTTCTGGTTTGCAGTTTGAATGTCTCTGGTTATGGCATCAGGTGGTTTGGAGAACTTTCTGTGTGACCCATACATTAGGCATGAGACTTGTCCCTTGATATTTATACCAAGTTTTCTAGCTCCAGCTTCAAGGCCTTTAGCAACATAACAGGTTTTTTTTTTTTTCTTAGTTGGAGAGTTTTAGCCAAATATTAGAGGAAATTAGGAGGATTTGGGGTCTAGTCCTGTCTTCATGTAGATAACAAACAATGCAAAGGGCTGCAATCTAATAACAGTCATATTTTAGTGTTTTTCCTTTAGAAACAACTATTTCTGGGAGGCCAAGATGGGCGGATCACGAGGTCAGGAGATCAAGACCATCCTGG
Source organism: Macaca mulatta (assembly GCF_049350105.2). Taxonomy (NCBI): domain Eukaryota; kingdom Metazoa; phylum Chordata; class Mammalia; order Primates; family Cercopithecidae; genus Macaca; species Macaca mulatta. Next base: position 160,683,706 of record NC_133426.1, read on the forward strand.
TTAACATGGTGAAACCCTGTCTCTACTAAAAATACAAAAAAAAAAAAAAAAAAAAAATTAGCTGGGCGTGCCAGCAGGTACCTGTAGTCCCAGCTACTCGGGAGGCTGAGGCAAGAGAATGGCGTGAACCCAGGAGGTGGAGCTTGCAGTGAGCCGAGATCCCGCCACTGCACTCTAGCCTGGGCAACAGAGCGAGACTCTGTCTCAAAAAAAAAAAAAAAAAAAAAAAGAAAGAAAAAGAAAAAGAAACAACTTTTTCTCTCTAAGGTCATCCTGATTTTTACTAAAGATAATCAGAGTAATACAAATTTGTTTGTAAAATAAGTTTACTTTGATCAAATTTTGCCTGTAAGAATAGTGATTTGACCACATAGTAATCTCAGATTTTTTTTTTTTCAGATGCAGTTTCACTCCTGTTGCCTAGGCTGGAGTGCAATGGTGCAACCTTGGCTCACTGCAACCTCCACATCCGAGGTTCAAGCGATTCTCCTGCCTCAGCCTCCTGAATAGCTAGGATCACAGGCATGTGCCACCACACCCGGCTAATTTTTGTGTTTTTAGTAGACAGGGTTTTACCATGTTGGCCAGGCTGGTCTCAAACTCCCGACTTCAGATGATCTGCCCACCTCAGTCTCCCAAAGTGCTGGGATTACAGGTGTGAGCCACTGTGCGCGGCCTGTTTTTTTTTTTTTTTTTTTTGAGACAAGGTCTTGCTCTGTCACCCTGGCTGGAGTGCAGTGGCACAGTCATGGCTCACTGCAGCCTCAACCTCCTGGACTGCAGCAATCTGCCTGCCTCAACCTCCGTAAGTGCTGGGATTACAGACATGAGCTACCAAGCCTAGTACTATAGAATCTAAACCATCTCTAGATTATTTATCATGCTTAATACAATACAAATGCTGTGCAAATAGCTATTACACTGTATTGTTTCTTGTTTTTTGATAGGATCTCACTCTGTTGCCCAGGCTGAAGTGCAGTGGTGTGATCTTGGCTCATGACATCCTTGACCTCCTGGGCTCAAGTGATCCTCTTGTCTCAGCCTCTCAAGTAGCTGGGACTACAGATGCGTGTCACCATGTCTGGCTAATTTTCTTTATTTATTTTGTAGAGATGGGGTCTCACAATTTTACCCAGGCTGGTCTCGAATGCTTGGGCTCAAATGACCTGCCCACCTTGGCCTCCCAAAGTGCTGGGTTATAGGGCATGAGCCACTGTGAGAGCCTACACTGTATTTTTTTTTTTTTCTTGAGATGAAGTTTTGCTTTTGTTGCCCAGGCTGGAGCACAATGGCATGATCTTGGCTCACTGTAACCTCTGCCTCCTGGGTTCAAGTGATTCTCCTGCCTCAGCCTCCTGAATAGCTGGGATTACTGCCACCACGCTTGGCTAATTTTTTTTTTTTTTTTGAGACAGAGTCGTGCTCTGTCGCCCAGGCTGGAGTGCAGTGACGCGATCTCGGCTCACTGCAAGCTCTGCCTCCCGGGTTCACGCCATTCTCCCGCCTCAGCCTCCTGAGTAGCTGGGACTACAGGCTCCCGCCACCACGCCTGGCTAATTTTTTGTATTTTTTAGTAGAGACAGGGTTTCACCATGTTAGCCAGGATGGTCTCGATCTCCTAATCTTGTGATCTGCCCGCCTTGGCCTCCCAAAGTGCTGGGATTACAGGCGTGAGGCACTGCGCCCGGCCACTGTATTGTTTTTTACTTGTACTATTTTTTTATTCTTGTATTTTTATTTTTTTCAAATATTTCCAATCTGTGGTTGGTTGAATCTGTGGACATGGAACCCCCATGGATATGAAGGGCTGACTGTATGCTAGTCTGTCTTCTGGAGATGTTTGCAATTTTCCATAGCAAATCTAAAGAGTGAAGTATGTATGATCCTGCAGTGGATCCATCATTACACATTTTTGTCCAAACCCATCGAATGTCCAACAGCAGAGTGAAGCCTCATGTGAGCACCAATGCTGGTTCATTGACAGCAACAGATGGGACGCTGGAGGCTGGCAGGGGGCACACAGGAACTCTGACCTTTCCACTCAGTTTTGCTGTGAACCTAAAATGGTTCTAAGAAAGAACATTTACAAAAAAAAAAAAAAAAAAGGGAATACATGTAGAAAGTTCCTGATACAGAGACAGGACTAGGTGTTGGCTGTGTGATCTTTTCAGTCCTGGAATCACCATCATTTCCTGCCTGGTGAGTCTCTCTTCCAAGGCACCCCTGTGCCTCCAACCCATGTGCCTGCTCCGGAAGCACTTTTGTCTTCTGAGGCTCTGTCTGAGCTCTACACTCTTCCTGGGGTCGGCTCTTAAGTCCATCGCCCCTAATGTGGCCCTGTCGAGGACACCACAGTGCCTCCCATCTAGGAACTGCCTTCTCTCCTTTCGCTGAACTCAGACTGCTTCTGGGCCTCTGGATTTTATTCCAGCAAAATTGCTTCTAACTTGCTGGCTCTCGCTCAGCGAAGGGAGGTATTAACTGTAACCTGCGAGACACGCGAAAAGCCCAAGTGACTCGACCCCTCAAACCCTGACTTCAAAGGCAGTTAAAGTCTGTGGGCGACACGTGCTCTTGGATGATGATGGGGGTGTGGCGGGGGGGCCTGGGCTGGTGTTAATCCCTGTCCCTGTCCCTACAGGCCTGCACTGGGTCAGAGGGAGTTGTTGAGTTTCCTGTAGCCCCTGAATGTGGAATCATGTCTCCCAGACAAAGCCATGGTGGCACTACCTGGGGCTGCTCTGATCACTGCTTGAGTCACATCTCAGTCACAGCAGGGCCTGTTGGTGACAGGAGCCCTTGAGACAAAAGGCTGTCTGCTAGGGCTGTGGGAGCAGGTTGGTTAAGACTCTGGAATCTGTCCTCCCACACCCCAGAGGACACCATCACCCCTGACTCCGCACTGACAACAGCATCTGAAGGCATTTCTTCTGTGGGGCCATCACTTTATTAAGGGGTCATCTAGAAGGTGGGCCCCCTGACAAACTACGGATGGGACCATGATCAGGCTCCAGCTGCTTTACCACCCCGGGCCAGCCTGCTCATGAAGCAGCCACCGGGTTTGGCTCACTGGAAGGAATCACACTGGAAACATGTTTAGCCCGCAGTGCAGAGGGTGCTTCCAGAAGGGAGAGGTTCTGGAAGATGTCCCAACCTGCCGGGGGCTGCTCCCAGAGTTGCACAGTGAGGGGCGGGCACCCAGGGCTGCTCCAGGACTCAGGATGGGGACGGAGATGGTGTGAAGAATGGAGGAGGACAGGGCTAGATGGGCTGACCGGGGGAACAGTGTTACGAAAAGGAGGCGGGTACCCTGGGCTCCCGTGACAAAGTGCGGCAGAGCTAGCCCCTGCAGCCCCCATATCCTCCACCACCTTGAGACCACATTCTGGTCACTGCCTCAGAGCCCCAATGTGTTGGGGCCACAGAGCACTCCTGCCCAGGCGTGGGGTGTGGGCCTCGGCCTCCGTCCACCTGGCAGCGCGCGTGCCTCCCTTGGCCTGGCCTCCCTCGGCCTGGTCCTGGCGCTGGCCGTGCTAGCTGGCCGTGCTTCTCCGCGGGATGCAACCTTCCATCTCCAGTGCCTCGGGCCAGCCTTCGTACTTGTTGGTGTGCTTACTGTTCTTCACGTGCTGCGGGGAGGGGAGCAGAAAGTCATGACCTTGGCCCTCAGGGACAGGGGACAGGAGTGGACCAGGGCCCAGGCTTTCAGTCACCTGTGCTGTGCTGGCCAACAGTGCACTCTCAGGGCACTCGGCCCCTCCACCCACCCCAGGGAAACATGGCACCAGCTGTGCTGGCCCACCCCTCATAGCTGGACTGGGGATGGTCCCCTGCTGGGGCGTGAGCAGTCGGGGAGCCGCGTGGCATGTAGGCAGAAGGGGCGACGGGCTGCCCTGTGCTGGTGGGGATGATGCCAAGCACCCACCATACCTGCTCAAAGGGGCTCTTGTTCTGCACACCCTTGGCCCCCACAAACACCCAGCTATCCCGGAAGGCCAGCTCCTTGGCGTTCCTGCTACCCAGCTCGCTGAAGAGCTTTCTGGTCTCTTCATTCATCCTGCAGCATGGGAGGAAGAGGTGTCAGCTGTCGCTGCAGAAGGGCAAGGCCGAGGCTGGCCTCCCCAAGTACTTACTTGGTGGCTGGGTCGTCGTAGGATGCCACGAACACCAGGGTGCCTTCGTGCAGTGGCCGAATAAACTTCAACAGGTCGTTGACATCTGGCGGGGGGCAGATGCCACGGAACAGGGGTCATCAGGTACCACTGAGCACCCTCCCACCAGCCCCTGTTCTCCAAACAAGGAAACAGAAGTAGGGATTGCCCTGGGACATGCCCCACCAAGGGACAGACTGGTATAGGAAGCTGAGGCATCCCCATGACCTCCCACAGCCTCTAAACCAAGCTGGTGATGCCCCTGTCATTTCCGAAACCAAGGAGGTGACTGAGAAGCCCCAAGTACAGACAGAGAGAGAGAGCAGTGTCTCAGGGGAAGCTGCCCAGGTCATTTTGCTGCAGTCAAAATGCAAGATGCTGCGCTATAACTCACCTCCGGCCCACATGTCAAAGGCCCGGGCCTCGATGAGCTCGCCGCTGACCCCTGTGTCAGGAGGGAGGGCCCTGCTGGGTGAGCCAGGCCAGCCTCAGGGCACGGCAGGCGGGCAGCAACGGGGGGGCAGCCCTTCTGGAAGCTTTCAAACGGTCCCCCAATATTCATTCATTTGTTCAGGCAGCTGCATCCCACCCCAAGCCATGGTGCCTCTGTCTGGCATTTGAGGCCCTCTGGGGGTTCCATGAAGCACCCTCGACCTCCCAGAACCCTCCCCAGTGCTTTATTTTTTGCCATCGTGCCTTTTTGTTCATTGGGTCACTCCTCTGTGGAGCCTTCGGCTTTGCACAGACTCCTTCCTGGGCCTCCCTGGGAGATCCTGAAGGGGAGGGGAAGGGAGGGCAAACACCCAGAGGTCTCCTGGGGAGGGAGCAGGGAAGGAGGGCGGCAGGCCACACTCAGCCAGGGGCCTCACCGTTCACCAGGGCGATGTTCAGCCCACGGCCCACGTTGTCCTTGACACTGCTCATCAGCCTAGTTAGGGGCGGGGGATGGGGAGATCCCACATGGGCACATCTGCTCCACTCTCCCTTGCAGACCCGGCCCTGGATCCCCCACTCCCTCCCTGATCCCCATTCACCCCAGGGAGCTCACATCTTGTCCTCAAGGCAGATCTTGGGCCCAATGACGTTGGCGGCCCCGCTGACCACACGGAAGGCCAGGTGCTCCTCAGGACATGGCTGGGGCAGGCCGCACTTGTACCTCCTGGCCCGTGGCGCTGGGCAGGGATAGCAGGTGTTACCCATGGGCCTGGCCCTGAGGTCACCTGAGATCTGAAGGGGAGGTCAGGACCAGCACACATGGTAGAACAAGTGACCGCAGAGCAGGGAACAAATAGGGGGATGTGGCTCAGGCCAAGGCTGGGGACACTTCCATACTCTATGTCCTACTGGTGAGGCCACAGGGACCCAAGACAGAAGGATTTTCTGTTACTGGTGGGAGAAAAGAAAGGATGCTGAGGGCTGGCCTGGGCCACTGCACAGCCAGGAACAAAGCAGGGGTGAAGTAAGTCAGGCTGGGGACCTAGCTGCATGGATGAGGCCAACCATAGCAAAGGCAGTGTGGCAGGGGGTAGTGTGGCAGGGGGTGCAGCCTGTCTCCCGATTTTGATGGGGGTTGGTTGGGAGGACTGCAGCAGGATGGCTTCCCTTATGGGTTGAATTATGTCCCCTCAAGATATGTTGAAGTTCTAATCTCTGGTACTTCAGAATGTGATGTTTGCAAATAGGCCTTTGCAGAGAAATGAATTCAGATGGGGTCATATTGGAGTAGGTGGGGCCTTAATGCAACATGACTGATGTCCTCGTAAGAACGGAAGTGTCGGCCGGGCGCGGTGGCTCAAGCCTGTAATCCCAGCACTTTGGGAGGCCGAGACGGGCGGATCACGAGGTCAGGAGATCGAGACCATCCTGGCTAACACAGTGAAACCCCGTCTCTACTAAAAAATACAAAAAACTAGCCGGGCGAGGTGGCAGGCGCCTGTAGTCCCAGCTACTCAGGAGGCTGAGGCAGGAGAATGGCCTAAACCTAGGAGGCGGAGCTTGCAGTGAGCTGAGAGATTCGGCCACTGCACTCCAGCCCGGGCGACAGAGCAAGACTCCGTCTCAAAAAAAAAAAAAAAAAAAAAAAAAGAACGGAAGTGACAAAGACACACAGAGGGAAGACAGCCATGGGACACTGGAGGAAGAGACAGGAGTGATACAGCCAGAGGCCAAGGTATGCCTGGGGCCACTGGAACCTGGGGAGGTCAGAAGGACCCTCCTGTAGAACTTTCAGAGTGAGTGCCGCCCTGGTGACACCTTGATTTCAGACTTCTGGTTTTCAGAATGGGGAGAGAATCCATTTCTGTTGTTTAAGCCACCCAGTTGAAATGGCAGTTCCAGGAAATGGATACAGGTTTTGGCACCAGGAAGTGTCATGCTTAGGTAACAAATACCTAAAAATGTGGAAATGGCTTTGGAACTGGGTAGTCAGTAGAGGCCTGTCTTAGTCCATTTGCTGTGGCCATAACAGAATACCACAGACTGGGTAATTTATAAAGACAACAGATTCATTTGGCTCATGATTCTGGAGGCTGGGAAGTCCAAAAGCATGGCGCTGGCATCTGGTAAGGGTCATCCCATGGCAGAAAGGTGGAAGGCGGAAGCAAGCATATGAGACACAGAAAAAAAGGGGGCTGAACTTCAAGGTAATTAACTTACCCATAATAATGGCATTCATCCATTCATGAGGGCAGAGCCCTCATGACCTAACTACCTCAAAAAGGTCCTGCTCTCAAGACCAACACATTGACATATTTCAACATGAGTTTTGGAGACAACATTTAAACCACATCAAGGCTGTAGAAGTTTGAGGTACATGTTAGAAAAGGTCTGGATTGCCTTTAAGAGACTGTTGGTAGGAGTATGGATGTTAAAGGTAATTCTGGTGAGAGGAGGGGAGAGCAATAGACACAGCCTCTGTGGTCTTAGAGAATACAAACATCATCATGAACAGAACGTTGCTAGAAACATGAATGTTAAAGGTGCTTTTGGGTTGGGTGTGGTGATTCACGCATGTGATCCCAGCACCTTGGGAGGCCAAGGCAGGAGCATCACTTGAGGCCAGGTGATCAAGACCAGCCTGGGCAACATAGTGAGACCCCATCTCTACAAAAAATACAAAATAAGCTAGCTGTGGTGGTGCATGCCTGTAATCCCAGCTACTCAGGAGGCTGAGGCAGGAGAATCACTTGAGCTATGATTGCACCACTGCCCTCCAGTCTGGGTGAGAGAGCAAGACCCTGTCTCAAAACATTCAAAAAATAAATAATAAAAAATAAAACATTAGCTGTGTGTGGTAGCACAGGCCTGTAGTCGCAGCTACTTGGGAGACTGAGGTGAGAGGGTCGCCTGAGCCCAGGAGTTTGAGGTTACAGTGCACTGGGATGATATCACTGCACTCCAGCCTGGGCAACAGAGCGAGACCTCTGTCTCTACAAAAAAAGAAAAAGAAAAAAAAAGGTGCTTTTGGTTAAGCCTCAGAGGAAAATGAGGGACATGTTTTTCAATTATTGGGCACTGGAGGAAAGCTGATGCTTGTTATAAAGGAACTTGGCCCAGGCGTGATGGCTCACACCTATAATCCCAGCACTTTGGGAGGCTGAGGTGGGAGGATCACTTGAGGTCAGGAGTTTGAGACCAGCCTGACTAACATGGTGAAACCTCATTTCTACTAAATACGAAAATTAGTTGGGTGTGGTGGCAGGTGCCTGTAATCCCAGCTAATCAGGAGGCTGAGGTGGGAGAACAGCTTGAACCCGGGAGGCAGAGGTTGCAGTGAGCCAGGATTCCTCTACTGCACTCCAGCCTGGGTGACAGAGCAAGACTCCGTCTCAAAAAAAAAAAGAAAAAAGACCTTGGTTGAATGTGTTCTAGTGTTTTGTGGAAAGGAGAATGTGTAAGTGCTGAGTGCTGAACTTGGATATTCAGCTGAGGAGATTTCCAAGCAAAGTGTTGAAAGCATAGCCTGACTTCTCCTTGCTGCTTATAGTAAAATGTAAGAGGAGAGACATGAGGAAGAAACTGTTGAGCACAAAGGAGCCAGAAAGCAAAGATGTGGAAAATTCTCGGCCTAATCATGTTACAAAAACTGCAAAAGTGTCCCCTGGAGAGAAGAGCAAGGCTGTTCAAGCGTTTGTCCCAGAGCTGAGGTATGTGACTTGTGGGTCCACTCAACCCTTTCAGCAGAAATCTGCAATGAAGATGGGGTTATCTAGGAAGCGTCTGTAGGAAAACTCTGGCTTTATAGCTTGACCAACAAGGCTCTTGAGAATCGTATACCAGCAGAAACACTGCTGACCTGGAGTGAAGGGGGTGGAGATGAGATGAAGGGACGGAAGGGTGGTCCCGAGGGTGGGGCTGTCTCCTGTTTCAGAGCATGGGGTCATTCTGGCAGGCCCAGAAAAAAGAATCTCAGGTCACAGAGGATTCCTGATTCCCCTCAGGCCTTGAAACCAAATGAATTTTGCCCTGCTGGGCTTTGGGCTTGCTTGGGACTGGTGACCTCTTTCTTCCTTCCAAGTTGCCCTTTTGCAAGTGGGAGTACCTATCCTAGGCCGGCCCACTATCACGTTCAGGCAGGAAGTCACTCGGTTTCTAGGTTTCCAGTGGTGAGCAGCCCCCGTGAACCGCGATAGCTGGTTTTGGGAGGAATAAATGGAAAACAGAAGCCCTACAGGACTGGGAGCAGGCAGGGGCATCACAAAGGGAAGGGAGGTGACAGGGGCCTTACCTGCAGTCACCGAGCTCTCTGGACCTGTGGATACAGAGTGGTTTCTGTTAGTGTGGAGCCTCCCAGGGCCTGCGGCAGGGCAGCCTGGCCCTCCTTACACCGTGAAGTGTAGACACAGGCAGTCAGGCTCAGGGGCTGGGGGCTAAGCCAGGCTGACCTTGGCATGCTTCCCGCTCAAGTGTAAGTCATGTTCAGATGAAAAACTCCCTACTCCAGGAACAGGGGGAAACGGATTAGAAAAAGTACTTAGATGACCTGGCCGGGCATAGTGGCTCATGCCTGTAGCACTTTTGGAGGCCGAGGCGGGTAGATTGCTTGAGCCCAGGAGTTTGAGACCAGCCTGGGCAACATGGTGAAAACCCATCTCTACTAAAAACACAATAATAATAATAATTAGCCGGGTTTGGTGGTGCACACCTGTAGTCTCAGCTACTCGGGAGGCTGAGGCACTAGAATCACTTGAACCCAGGAGGTAGAGGTTGCAGTGAACCGAGATCGCACCACTGCACTCCAGCCTGGGAGACAAAGTGAGACACTGTCTCAATCAAACAAATAAAAAAGTACTTAGGTGACCTATTACCAGTCAACAAGGTGTAGAGTCCCCTCTCCATTTCAGAGCCTACAGGGAGCAACCCGGGCATCACTCCCCATGTTCAGTGGAAGCTCCCTGCCCCTTACTCTGGCCCTACTGACTCCAGTTGGGCACAGAATTCTAGTGATCGGGTATTGGCTTTCCTAGATGAAGCAACTGGGTGGTGGGGGAGGCTGTGCCTGATGTCAGGAGACAGACTGGGGACAGCCAAAGGTAGCCTGCCAGGGATGAGATAGAAAACCCAAGTCAACCCCCAACCCCAAGCCTCAACCACACGCCCATGTGGCCACCTTGGTGGCCTCCAGAGAAGGATAAGGCGGGGTCCCACACTCACTGGTGAAGAGTTGCTGGATGCGAGGAAAGCCACTGCCAGGCCCACCCAGGAGGATGCTGACCACGATCCATGTGAGACCCACACTGACGACTAGGGCCACAATGCGGAGAGGGCCTGCAGGCAGGACAGATGCGGGGTGGGGTCACCTCAGATACCAGCGAACTCCAGAATGACCCCATAGCCTTGCATGACTGGATCTCCCCTGCCACTTGGGAAGATGGAGGACAAAGAGGTGGAGAGCTGTTGCCTTCCACCAGGCCTGAGAGGGAGACTTGAGCTCCCTGGCAGGTGGAAAGAGGAAACTGAGTTCAAATCCTAAGGCTGCTGGGTTTGGTTCTCCCTGGCGGGTCTGAGAGGGGACTCTCTGCTCGAGAAGGGCTCCATCCCTCTTTCCAAGAACCCCCTCAACTTCCTGCCTCTGAAACCACCAATATATTTGGGTACCCACCTGCCCCTCCTTTCCTCCTGTTGAGGGAGAAGGGTCCCTACTCCCTTTTTTTTTTTTTTTTTTTTTGAGACAGAGTCTCACTCTGTCACCCAGGCTGGAGTGCAGTGGCCGGATCTCAGCTCACTGCAAGCTCCACCTCCCGGGTTCATGCCATTCTCCTGCCTCAGCCTCCCGAGTAGCTGGGACTACAGACGCCCGCCACCGCGCCCGGCTAGTTTTTTGTATTTTTAGTAGAGACGGGGTTTCACCTTGTTAGCCAGGATGGTCTCGATCTCCTGACCTCGTGATCCGCCCGTCTCGGCCTCCCAAAGTGCTGGGATTACAGGCTTGAGCCACCGCGCCCGGCCCCTACTCCCTTTTAAGATCAGTCCCAGCCAGGCGCAGTAGCTCACGCCTGTAATCCCAGCACTTTGGGAGGCCGAGGCGGGTAGATCACGAGGTCAGGTGTTCGAGACCAGCCTGAAAAACATGGTGAAACCCCGCCTCTACTGAAAATACAAAAATTAGCCGGGCATGGTGGCGCGCGCCTGTAATTGCAGCTACTCAGGAGGCTGAGGCAGGAGAATCACTTGAACCTGGGTGGCAGAGGTTAAAGTGAGCCAAGATCATGCCACTGCAGTCCAGCCTGATGACAGAGCAAGACTGTCTCAAAAACAAACAAACAAACAAAAAAAACAGTTCCGTCATCTGCTGGGACCTGGATTGCAAGCTCCCCAGCCTTCTCTGATTTCTTGTAATAGTGATCACTCTCTCTAGCTCGCTCTTTCTCCTGTATTTTCAACATCTCCAATGTTAAGAAAGCAAACACTCTTCTTCAAAACCACATCCCCATCCTCTTTCCCCTAACCTTTCTTTTCCCTGTCAACCCCCTCAAAAGTCATCTATACTCATTCCATCATCTCACCTCCTACTCCCTCCCACCCTACTCCAGTCTGGCCTGGCTTCCACCACCCCACCAAATCAGCTTGTTGCCAAGGCCGCTGATGACCTTTGTGGTGTCACCACCCCTGGTCACCTGTCAGCCCCCATCTTCCTTGACCTCTCAGTGGGCTGCCCATGTCCTCCTCACAGAAGCACTCACTTCTCTGCTGGCTTTCAGGACAGCACACTCTCCCGACCCGATCTCTCTGGACACTCCTCATTCTCCTTAGTTAGATCGTCTCCTCTACCCTCCCCTTAAAAGCTGGACTTTCCCAGGCTTCCATCTCAGGCTGCCTTCTGGTCCCTACCTGTAGTGTCTTTTTTTTTTTTTAATTTTTTGAGATGGAGTCTTGCTCTTGTCCCCCAGGCTGGAATGCAATGGCACAATCTCGGCTCACTGCAACCTTCGCCTCCTGGGTTCAAGCGATTCTCCTGCCTCAGCCTCCCGAGCAGCTGGGATTACAGGCACCCGCCAACACGCCCGGCTAATTTTTGTATTTTTAGTAGAGATGGGGTTTCACCATGTTGGCTGGTCTTGAACTTTTTTTTTTTTTTTGAGACGGAGTCTCGCTCTGTTGCCCGGGCTGGAGTGCAGTGGCCGGATCTCAGCTCACTGCAAGCTCCGCCTCCCGGGTTTACGCCATTCTCCTGCCTCAGCCTCCCAAGTAGCTGGGACTACAGGCGCCCGCCACCTCGCCCGGCTAGTTTTTTGTATTTTTTAGTAGAGACGGGGTTTCACCGTGTTAGCCAGGATGGTCTCGATCTCCTGACCTCGTGATCCGCCCGTCTCGGCCTCCCAAAGTGCTGAGATTACAGGCTTGAGCCACCGCGCCCGGCCGGTCTTGAACTCTTAACCTCAGGTGATCAACCCGCTTTGGCCTCCCAAAGTGTTGAGATAACAGGCGTAAGCCACTGCGCCCAGCTGTCTTTTTATTTTTTTGAGACGGAGTCTCGCTCTGTCGCCCAGGCTGGAGTGTGCAGTGGCACAATCTCGGCTCACTGCAACCTCAGCCTCCCGGGTAGCTGGGATTACAAGCACCCACCACCACGCCCTGCTAATTTTTTTGTATTTTTTTTTTTTTTTTTTTTTTGAGACGGAGTCTCGCTCTGCCGCCCAGGCTGGAGTGCAGTGGCCGGATCTCAGCTCACTGCAAGCTCCGCCTCCCGGGTTCACGCCATTCTCCTGCCTCAGCCTCCCCAGTAGCTGGGACTACAGGCGCCCGCCACCTCGCCCGGCTAGTTTTTTGTATTTTTTAGTAGAGACGGGGTTTCACCGTGTCAGCCAGGATGGTCTCGATCTCCTGACCTCGTGATCCGCCCGCCTCGGCCTCCCAAAGTGCTGGGATTACAGGCTTGAGCCACCGCGCCCGGCCATTTTTTTGTATTTTTTAAGTAGAGATGGGGATTCACCATGTTGGCCAGGCTGGTCTCAAACTCCTGACTTCAAGTGATCTGCCCGCCTCGGCCTCCCAAACTGCTGGGATTACAGGTGTGAGTCACCGCGCCCAGCCTGTAGTGTCTTTTTAGATGATGTCATCTACTCCCAGCTCTTTAATTAACCACCATGTGTCAATGACTTCCTATTTTCTAGTTCCAGCTGTGGCCTCTCTTGAAACCACTCCCTGCCAGCTGGTTCCTCACTGGCCAGCTCCACTTGGATATGTCCACAAAGTTACCACCTTAGCAAGTCTGAAGTTCAATTCCTGAGTTCTTTCCACTCTCCACCCCGCCCCAACCTATCCCTCCCCAAGGATCTTCATCTTAGTTGTCCAGGTGACAGTAGGGCTGTCATCGGGTTCATGTCGAAGCCCACAGCCACTTTTGTCACTTCCCCTCTAAGATCACGCCTCTCCACCTGGACTCCCCACCTCCTCTCTCTCACCACTCATTTTCCAAAAAGCAGCTGGTCTACTACCTGCATTGGGAGATACTGACTATACTAATCCTCCTGTCATAGCTCGGGGAGCTGATGTCCTCAGAGGTGAAAGGATTTGCTTAAGGTCAAGGAATGAGTGTTTGTACAGAGTCCTCCGAAATTTCCAAAACCAAACCCAGTGGTCCACTCGCGCCTCTCCAGACACAGATGTCGGGACGCTGGGCCTCCATCCAGGTGCCCTTTTCAACTCCCTCCCGTTCGCTGCGGAAGCCACCCACCTGCCAACCTCATGTCCACTCTCCTCCTGCTGGGTTGGGACCGCCGGCAAGTGCACTGTTTGGGGGGAAAGCGGAAGAACGGGTTTGGGTGGGGGTCAGGGACAAGCCTGTGCAGGACCCCTGCTGGGGGCGGGCGCGATCGGTGCTACGACCTGTTTGTCCAGCCGCCCGGCCAGGCAGGGCTCCTCGGAAACGCGCGGAGAAACCCTGCCTGGCCAGGAGGGGCCTCAGGAACCCGTTGGCTCACGATCTTGCCCACAGGAGCCTCCGGGGCTGGGACGTAGATGTGGTTCTCCTGGGCTCGGGCCGTTCCTCCAAGCCTGGGGACTGGCGACGCGGGCCGGGCCGGAGACTTGTCTGGCCGTGGGGAGACGTGGGCTCGGTCAGGAAGGCTCCCTGTCAGGCCCGCTGACCCGCTCCGCCGGGCAAGAGGAGGCAAGGTCGCTGCGCAGAGCGGCCAGGCAGGCCCGGCAATGGCGGCCAAGGGCGGGGCCACAGCCCGTCGGCCCCGCCCCCGGTAGCAGCCGCGCCGTCTGGCTCCACGCAGGCCCCGCCTCCAGACCCGCCTCTACCGCTCGCCCTGGCCGCCTGATGGGAGGGGCCTGAACCTGCCCGGTCCCTGGATCCCTCGTCGGCCCCGCCTCCGCAGTACGTTCAGGCTGAACCCACCGCCCGCGGAGTGGGAGGGGCCGCGTCGGTTCCGCCCTGGAAGCCTCCCCTCGGCCCTTTCTCGGATGGGAGAACCCTGCCTACCTAGGCTTGGAGGGCTGGGGCTGCGCTTGCGCCCTGAGGTCAGAGGCGTGGGAAGACGCAGATGGATCTGGGGCGGAATTAGAACCTGTTCCAAAGTTGATCCATGCGCCTTGTAAGGGCAAGAGAGGCACAGAGGCGCAGACAGGGAAGACCGCAGGATCCAGCGTGAACCTCTGGCTACCTTTCCTTAGAGTCTGTTTTCTGTCCAGAAGCACGTTCTTGCTGTCTCTCGTATCACTTTTATAATGGGACGGGGCGCCTCAAACTATTTCGACATCCTTGAAAACTCTTGCCTTCTCCACCTGCCTGATCTCTAACACCCTCCCCCTCAGAGCTGCTCAAGCTGTTGTTTACGCCACACCCCACCCTAAAAGCAGAGGAGAATAAAACTTTCGGGGGGCAGTGGAGGGGGGAGTTAAGCGCTATAACCCGAGGCTTTCACAGCAAACCAGAATTTATTTTGAGGCCTCTCAGGGTCAGCTTTCAAGTCACGTGATTTTCGTGGCCTACACAACTCTTTTCACTTGAAAACAAGTGTGACGTCGTGAATTCCCTAACAATAGGAAAAAAAGAAGGCTCTAGAAAGAGCGGTGCTTGGCTTTCCCTGCGGCTCCAAGCGGTGCCGGCACCCAGCGGACTGTGTGGACCTGGGGTGGTCTCCAGCCTCAGGCAGACACGGCCCTTCGGCTTTTCTCCAGTCACTTCAATTCTGCCTGACTGCCTGGCTCTCTCCCCTCCTCGCCTGCCCGCACGCTGCCCCCACCCCTGCCCGGGCTCCCTCTGCCCATCAGAACCCGGGTCAAGCTCCCGTCCCTTCTGCCCTGCCGGCTGCCCCAACTGCGCCCTGACCGCCTACTGCGCTGACATGGCCGGGGCCACCCTGGCAGCTGATCCGTCTGGAAGGCAGCAGCAGGACCGAATGAGAACCACGGAAAACTCCCTGCCCTTTGACCCAACTTACGGGAATCTCCTACCCTCAGGGAAACAATGCAAAATATAGAGAAAGTTTATAGAGCCGGGCATGGGAGAGCCCTGGTTAGAATCCAGCAGTTCCTATACTGGAGCACGCAACAGGGTCAAGGTAATCCCTTTCAGCTGCCTGCTGCTGGAGCCAGGGCTTTGCATTTGCGTTTTGTCATGGAATTTGAAAGCCTCGCAAGTAATTATGGTACCAAATCTTGGGCTCCATGCCCTCCCCAGGGGGGGCCCAGTCGAAGAAGTTCCAGGTTACTCACATCCTTGAGCTGCCAGCCAGGCCCAGGGCGGCTGCCATGCGGTAGTTCTTCAAGGACAATGTTTACGTGTTGCTCAGAACAGGCAATTATGAAAGGTTGCTTTAATGAGTCCCCCTGAGCATTGGGAAGAATCACTTGAACCTGGGAGACAGGGCAGGGGTTACAGTGAGCCAAGATCACGCCACTGCACTACAGCCTGGACAACAGAGTGAGACTCTGTCTCCGAAAAAAAAAAGAAAGAAAGAAAATAAAAGAAAAGAAGAAATATCTATTGATAGAATTTTTTATTATTTATTTATTTATTTATTTATTTATTTATTTATTTATTTATTTATTTTTTGAGACGGAGTCTCACGCTGTTGCCCAGGCTGGAGTGCAGTGGCGCGATCTCGGCTCACTGCAAGCTCCGCCTCCTGGGTTCACGCCATTCTCCTGCCTCAGCCTCCTGAGTAGCTAGGACTACAGGCGCCCGCCACCGTGCCCGGCTAATTTTTTGTATTTTTAGTAGAGACGGGGTTTCACTGTGGTCTCGATCTCCTGACCTTGTGATCCGCCCGCCTCGGCCTCCCAAAGTGCTGGGATTACAGGCTTGAGCCACCGCGCCCGGCCTGATAGAATTTTTTAAAGAATATTTCTTTCAATATTTATATTTATATGGACATATATATGAACCCATAAAAGTAATACACGGGCCGGGTGCGGTGGCTCAAGCTTGTAATCCCAGCACTTTGGGAGGCCGAGGCGGGCGGATCACAAGGTCAGGAGATCGAGACCACAGTGAAACCCCGTCTCTACTAAAAAATACAAAAAAAACTAGCCGGGCAAGGTGGCGGGCACCTGTAGTCCCAGTTGCTTGGGAGGCTGAGGCAGGAGAGTGGCGTAAATCCGGGAGGCGGAGCTTGCAGTGAGGAAAAAAAAAAGTAATACACGGCCGGGTGCGGTGGCACACGCCTGCAATCCCAGCACTTTGGAAGGCCCAGGCGGGAGTATCACTTGAGCCCAGGAGTTCGAGACCAGCCTGGACTACGCAGGAAAACCTTATTGCTACCAAAAATACAAAAATTAGCAGCATGTGGTGGTGCACACCTGTGGTCCCAGATATTTGGGAGGCTGATTTGGGAGGATCACTTGAGGCCAGCAGGTCAAGGCTGCAGTGAGCAACAATCACACCACTGCACTCCAGCCTGGGCGGCAGAGCAAGGCCCTGTCTCAAAAAAATAAAATAGGGGCTGGGCGTGGTGGCTCACACCTGTAATCTCAGCACTTTGGGAGGCTGAGGCAGGTGAATCCCCTGAGGTCAGGAGTTCAGTACCAGCCTGGCCAACATGGTGAAACCTTGTCTCTACTAAAAATACAAAAATTAGCTGGGCATGGTAGTACACGCCTGTAATACCAGATACTTTGGAGGCTGAGACAGGAGAATCACTTTAACCTGGGAGGCGGAGGTTGCCGTGAGCCGAGATTGCACCACTGCACTGCAGCCTGGGTGACAGAGCCAGACTCTATCTCTAAATTAATACATAAATAAGGCTGGGTGCGGTGGCTCACGCCTGTAATCCCAGCACTTTGGGAGGCCGGGAGGCCAAGAGGCCAAGGCAGTCGGATCACGAGGTCAGGAGTTCGAGACCAGCCTGGCCAAGAGACCAGCCTGGCCAATATGGTGAAACCCCGTCTCTAATAAAAATACAAAAATTAGCTGGGCACGGTGGCGGGCGCCTGTAATCTCAGCTACTCAGGAGGCTGAGGCAAGAGAATTGCTTGAACCCGGGAGGTGGAGGTTGCAGTGAGCTGAAGATAGCGCCATTGCACTCCAGCCTGGGTGACAGAGCGAGACTCCGACTCAAATAAATAAATAAATAAATAAATAAATAAATAAATAAAATCCAACCCCAGCAAGCTATTCATTCAAGTTTCCCTCAGTGGGGTGTATCTGGCAAGAAAATTCCTTCAAGTATGCTGATAAATTTGGCTCTTTGAATGATGCTTCCTTGGGCTAGGAAATCCAGCATTAGGCAAACTGCCATACCAAGTTGCCCAACTTGGTGAAACCCTGTCTCTACTAAAAATACAAAAATTAGCCAGGTGTGGTGGCGGGCACCTGTAATCTCAGCTACTGGGGAGGCTGAGGCAGGACAATTGCTTGAACCCAGGAGGTGGAGGTTGTGGCAAGCTGAGATCATGCCATTGCACTCCAGCCTGGGCAATAAGGGCGAGACTCCATCTCAAAAAAAAAAAAAAAAAAAAAGCAGCTCCATTAGGAAGACTAAAATGATGGTGCGCTAACTTGAACAGTTAGGTTGTACAAGAAAGGACTTGAAAGTTCCTTTTCTGGCCGGGCGCGGTGGCTCAAGCCTGTAATCCCAGCACTTTGGGAGGCCGAGGCGGGCGGATCACAAGGTCAGGAGATCGAGACCACAGTGAAACCCCGTCTCTACTAAAAATACAAAAAAAATTAGCCGGGCGCGGTGGCGGGCGCCTGTAGTCCCAGCTACTCAGGAGGCTGAGGCAGGAGAATGGCGTGAACCCAGGAGGCGGAGCTTGAAGTGAGCCGAGATCGCGCCACTGCACTCCAGCCTGGGCAACAGCGTGAGACTCCGTCTCAAAAAAAAAAAAAAAAAAAAGAAAGTTCCTTTTCTGATGTCCTTCAAGACATGGGTTCCATTTATATGCACCTTGTTCTTTCCTCAGACCTGTAACTTCAGCCTGGAATTGAGCAAAAACATGGCTTCCTTGTCCTCAAGTCATTCTTGGGCTTCAGAGAGAAGGTGCTGGACCTTTATTTTATTTTATTTTATTTTATTTTATTTTATTTTATTTTATTTTATTTTTTGAGACGGAGTCTCGCTCTGTCGCCCAGGCTGGAGTGCAGTGGCCGGATCTCAGCTCACTGCAAGCTCCGTCTCCCGGGTTTATGCCATTCTCCTGCCTCAGACTCCCAAGTAGCTGGGACTACAGGTGCCCGCCACCTCACCCGGCTAGTTTTTTGTATTTTTTAGTAGAGACGGGGGGTGCTGGACCTTTAAATCAACAAGCAGGTTACTGGTATCTTTGCCCTGAGAATACGCTGGTGGTGCTTGTGGCTGCAGCATTTACCCCAAGATAACTTTGCTATGAAATATCTCGCTTTTATTATTTTTGCATCGTTCTAGTATATCGACTTTGGAAATGAAAGACATCATTCTATTTATAGCATTCCGTTTTTAGTGTTGGCATTTCCATTGACAGAAAAAATTAATTCTTGATTGCTGAAAATGTCAAATCGTAGAAAATGTAGCATTCCTATGCATTTCGTTAACACTGTTCTCCAACAGTTGTTAGCTGAAGATTCATCTGATGAATCAGATTTTTCCAAAATAGATGATTCTGATGTTAGTTCTGTTTAGAAATAACTCCAAGTACAGTTTTTATATATTAGTTTCACATTGAAAATCAGTCAGATTTGCTTCAACCTCAAAGAGTGTGTTTATGTAAAAATAAATGAGCACTGGCAGCCTCCGCCTCCCATGTTCAAGCAATTCTCCTGCCTCAGCCTCCCCAGTAGCTGAAATTACAGGCGCCCGCCACCACACCTGGCTAATTTTTGTATTTTTAGCAGAGATGAGGTTTCACCGTGTTGGCCAGGCTGGTCTTGAACCCCCGACCTCAGGTGATCCACCTGCCTCAGCCTCCCAAAGTGCTGAGATTATAGGCGTGAGCCACGGCACCCGGCCGGCTTTTCAATGGTATATGGGAATGAGCTGCTTGGTCAGCTGGATAAATGTACTGTCAGCCTCAGGACTGCCTGCATTCACCCTAGGAGGCAATCAAACCCCATATAATGGGTCATGAGATACTGGAACATCACTGTATTGCTGGCTTTGGAGAAAGATGGATTTTTTTTTTTTTTTTTTTTTTTTTTTTTTTTTTGAGACAGAGTTTCACTCTGTCGCCCAGACTGGAGTGCAATAGTGTGATCTCGGCTCACCGCAACCTCTGCTTCCCAGGTCCAAGTCATTCTCCTGCCTCAGCCTCCAGAATAGCTGGGATTACAGGCATGCGCCACCATGCCCGGCAAATTTTGTATTTTTAGTAGAGATGGGGTTTCTCCATGTTGGTCAGGCTGGTCTCGAAGCCCCAACCTCAGGTGATCTGCCTGCCTTAGCCTCCCAAAGTGTCAGGATTACAGGCGTGAGCCACTGCACCTGGCCAGTTTTTTTTTTTTTTTTCCCTGAGACAGAGCCTTCTCTGTCACCCAGGCTGAAGTGCAGTGACACAATCTCGGCTCACTGCAACCTTAGCCTCCTGGGTTGAAGTGATTCTCCTGCCTCAGCCTCCCGAGTAGCTGGGAATACAGGCACCTGCCACTAAGGAAGGAGACCACTACTACTCCTGCTGCCCTCCTCCCCCCACCTTGCCTAGTTCACAAGACAGGAGGAAAGAGAGAAAGAAACAAAAGTAAGATAAATAGCCAGACAACCTTAGCACCACCACCCGGCCCTAGGAGTTAAACAAAGTAATAATAATAACATCAACCCCTGGCCTAAACTACTTGTGTTATCTGTAAATTCCAGATACTGTATGAAAAAAGCATTGTAAAACTTTTTGTTAGCTGATGCATGTAGCCCCTAGTCACGTTTCCCACGCTTGCTCGATTTATCACGACCCTTTCACATGGACCCCTTAAAGTTGTAAGCCTTTAAAAAGGCCAAGTATTTCTTTCTTGGGGAGCTCGGCTCTTAAGACGCAAGTCTGCCGACGCTCCCGGCTGAATAAAAAACCTCTTCCTTCTTTAATCCGGTGTCTGAGGAGTTTTGTCTGCGGCTCGTCCTGCTACACCACCAAGCCTCGCTAATTTTTGTGTTTTTAGTAGAGACGGGGTTTCACCATGTTGGCCAGGCTGGTCTTGAATTCCTGACCTCGAGTGATCCACCTGCCTCATCTTCCCAAAGTCCTGGGATTACAGGTGTGAGCCACCATGCCCGGCCAAAAGATAGATCTTGTCTCATTATCCTGCCAGAAAGCTCCCTGAGGCTGAACATCTGAAAAAAGAACCCAAACAGAAAGAAGACCCCTGACATTTGCTGTGTACAGCGCTACTCAGAATTATTTGAAGAAAATGTTCAATTTCCTTCTTAATTTCTTCATTGACTCACTGGTCATTCAGGATCATATTGTTTAAGCAAATATTTCCCATAAATACCCTCAGCTCTGTAGGTTACACAAGTCTCTGTCATGACCACAGTCAGCCCTTTGTATTTGCAGGTTTCACATCCTCAGATTCAATCAACCTCAGATAGAAAATATTTGAAAAACAGCAACAACAACAACAACAACAACAACAACAACAACAACACATAACAGCACTGGGTAGGTGTGGTGGCTCATGCTTGTAATCCCAGCACTTTGAAGGGCCAATGAGGGCAGATCACCTGAGGTCAGGAGTTCAAGATCAGCTCGGTCAACATAGCAAAACTCCGTCTCTGCTAAAAATACAAAAATTAGCCAGGTGGTAGTGCGTGCCTGTAATTCCAGCTATTCAGGTGGCTGAGGCACAATAATCGCTTGAACCAGTGAGGTGAAGGTTGCAGTGAGCTGAGATTGGGGCCACTGTACTCCAGCCTGGGCTACAGAGTTGGACTGTCTCAGAAAACAAAACAAAACAAAACAAAACAAAACACCAAGCAGCAATACAGTGAAACAACTATTTACGTAGTATTTATTTTCTATTAGGTACTATAAGTTATCTAGAAATGATTCGATTATTTCAAGTATATGGGAGGGTTGGGTGTGGTGGCTCACACCTGTAATTCTGCACTTTGGGAGGCCAAGGCAGGAGGATTGCTTCCGCCCAGGAGTTCAAGACCAGCCTTGGCAACATGGCAAGATCCCATCTCTATTAAAAAAAAAAAAATAGAAATTTAAAAAGTATATGGGAGCGGCCGGGCATGGTGGCTCACGCCTGTAATCCCAGCACTTTCAGAGGCCAAGGCGGGCAGATCATGAGGTCAGGAGATCGAGACCAGACTGGCCAATATGGTGAAACGCCATCTCTACTAAAAATAGAAAAATTAGCTGGGCATGGTGGCATATACCTGTAATCCCAGTGACTCAGGAGGCTGAGGCAGGATAATCGCTTGAATCTGGGAGACGAAGGTTGCAGTGAGCCGAGTCTGTCACTGCACTCCAGCCTGGGTGACAGACAAGACTGTCTCAAAAAAAAAAAAGTATACAGGAGGATGTGCGTAGATCATATGCTGTGCCATTTTATATGAGGCACTTGAGCATCTATGGATTTTGGTACCCCAGGTGTCCTGGAACCAATCCCTGTGGATACCAAGGGAAGACTCCACTGAACTCTGCCACTACAGACAGTATGTAAGCAAATGAGTGTGGTTGGGTTCCCACAAAACCGTATTTACAAACAGACAATGTCTACTTAGGTGAGCTGCACATTGACCTCTTTAGCTCATTATTCCTTCTTGCATCTCAAATTGTTCCATCTAGTACTGGGTTTCTTCTGCTTGAGGCACACAGTTTTTGGTGAGAAAATGTTGGTGGCAAATTCTCTGCTTTTGTTTGCACTTCACCATCATGCTCTTTTTTTTTTTTTTTTTTTTTTTTTTTTTTTTTGAGACAGAGTCTTGCTCTTTTGCCCAGGCTGGAGTGCAGTGGCACAATCTAAGCTTACTGCAACCTCTGCCTCCCGGGTTCAAATGATTCTGCCTCAGCCTCCCACGCAGCTGGGATTACAGGCAAGTGCCACCACGCCTGGCTAATATTTGTATTTTTATTAGAGATGGGGTTTCACCATGTTGTCTAGGCTGGTCTGGAACTCCTGACCTCAGGTGATCTGGCCACCTTGGCCTCCCAAAGTGCTGAGATCACAGGTGTTAGCCACCACGCCCGGCCAGCAACCATCATGCCCAGCCAGCAACCATTATATCTTCAAGTTTTGCTTCTGCCTCACTTGCTCTTTTCTGTTTCTGTGAAATCAGTTAAATGCACGGAACACCTTCTCATTCTCCTTGCGGCTTCTTCCTCTGTCTTCAGTGTCTTCCCTGAACTTGTCTTTCTGGGTTGTATTCTGAATACTTTCTTCTGAGCCAGTTTTTGGTTCCCGCATTCTCTCTTTCATGTTCCGTAATTTGCCACTAAACCAGTCCATCTACTTTTAAACTTACAAGCTCATATTTTACCTTTTTTTGAGACAGGGTCTCACTATGTCGCCCAGGCTGGAGCACAGTGGCTTGATCTTGGCTCACTGCAACCTCCGCCTCCTGGCCTCAAGTGATCCTCCCATCTCAGCCTCCTGAGTAGATGGGACTACAGGCACTTGCCACCACACCCGGCTAGTTTTTGTATTTTTTGTTGCCCTGGCTGGCCTTGAACCCCTGGGCTCAAGCAATCCCTCTGCTTGATCCCTCCCAAAGTGCTGGGATTACAGGCATGAGCCTTGCAGCCAGCCTAGATGCTTCTATTTGTAATTTTCAGATACTCTATTGGGTTTACCAGATAGAGTAAGTTGGCAACATCACTTTATACAGTTTCCTGTTCTTTGCATCTGTCCCACCATGACTTCTTATTTCGTTAAATTTGGTAAGTACGGTTATTTTATGATGTCTGGCTAACAATTCCAGCGCTGGAAGACTGCATGATCTGTCGCTATTGCTCATTGTTTCTCTTGCAATGTTGTTTCTTGGTGCGCCCAGTTATCTCTGATGATGTGCTTGCTCTCATGCTTTAAAAAGTACCTGTATGAGGAAGGAGTCTCTCCTGAGAGGGTTAGCATTGGGTTCTGCCAGACTGGGCGTTGGGGAACTGCCCATTCAGGATCCCTTAAGCCAAGTGAAAGGCTTAGGATTCCATGGTCAATCCCGGGGAATTTGAACCCTGGCTCAGTTGCAATTCTGGGTTTACTCTCAGTATGATGGGGAAGCAAGTTGGGGGCCTCAAGATTTGATTTCTGTCCACTTCGCTTTATAAGGCTGTCAAGGAAAAGTTCCTGGGTGGGCAAAGGCAACTTGGGGGTTAATTTATATAATGGGGGTCCTAGTTTTCTCTGAAAATTTTGGCCTTACAAATATATATGTGTGCATATACATATTTATATATACATTATATATATATTTTATATTTATGTATACATCATATATATTATATATCAAATTATATATATAATACATATGTAATTTGAGATGGGGTCTTGCTGTGTGGCCCAGGCTGGAGTGCAATGGTGTGATCATGGCTCAAGCGATCCTCCCACCTCAGTCTCCTACATAGCTAGGACTATAGGTGTGTGCCAACATGCCTGGCTAATTTTTGTATTATTTAGAGACAGGGTTTCACCATGTTGCCCTGCTGGTCTCGAACTCTTGGGCTCAAGCAACATGCCCAAAGTGCTGGGATTACAGGAGTGAGACACTGTGTCCAGCCATAGAGTCTAACTGTCCTTACTGAAAGCCAGAATTCAGTCTGCTTCTTGTTCCCTCAAAGCTTCCTCAAGTGTTCTAGCAGGGGAAAGCAATGAAGCTCTAGGAGGCAAGAGGCCTTCTCAGGGACCCCAGCTTTGGCCTGTATGTCTGGGTGTGGTCCTGGGATGGTCTGGTCAGGTCTCATAGCTGAGTTTCTCAGCTTCTCTTCCTGCAGCACAGGAAGGACAATCCCTTCCGGCTGCTTCTCACAGGGAGAGGGCAGTGGTGAGCCTAGAAAATAAAGGCCCCAAGTCAGCCCCGCCCCATTTGTGCCTCTCCCTCTCCTTTTCTGCTCCTCAGAGCAGACAATGCAACAGTCGCCGCCACGCAGCTCAGCCTGAAGACCCCTTCTCCACTCCCATCCCTTTCTGGCTCAGCCACCGAGCAGTGGGCCAGGCTCGGATGGAAGGAGGGAGAGGAGCTGGAGAGAGTTTTAAGTACTCTCTGGGCTTCTCACATTGCTGGTTTCAGTGGTTGCTGGACGCAAATTGATGTGATGTCAGACACTGGCAGCAGAGGAGCTAAGGCATTTGGGTCTGTGCTGCTGTGGCACCTGGGACTCAGTGTGAAGGGGTCAGGCTAGGTTTGAAATTCTCCTCTGGCTTAATTTGCAGGTCTGGGCTGGGAGGTGAAGCTCTGAGTACACTACGAGTGTCAGAGGTCTGGCAGGGGGGCTCTTTCCAGTTCCTGCCCACTCCCACGTGGGGTGAAACCTTGAGAGATGAGACACCAATCCAGGGCCTCTGAAGACCCACGAGGTAGAGTACACTTAAGAGTAAATTGTTGACTGGGTGCAGTGGCTCACGCCTGTAATCCCAGCACTTTGGGAGGCCGAGGCGGGTGGATCATGGGGTCAAGAGATCGAGACCATCCTGGCCAACATGGTGAAACCCTGTCTCTACTAAAAATACAAAAATTAGCTGTGTGTGGTGGCGCACACCTGTAGTCCCAGCTACTCGGAGGCTGAGGCAGGAGAATCGCTTGACCCCAGGTGGTGGAGGTTGCAGTGAGGTGAGATTGTGCCACTGCACTCCAGCCTGGTGACAGAGCAAGACTCCATCTAAAAAAAAAAAAAAAAAAAAAAAAAAAGACTAAATTGCAGCCAGGCACGGTGGCCCACGCCTGTAATCCCAGCACTTTTGGAGGCTGAAGCAGATGGATCACGCGGTAAGGAGTTCAAGATCGGCCTGGCCAGCATGGGGAAACCCCGTCTCTCCTAAAAGTAAAAATTAGCTGGGCATGGTAGTGCGCACCTGTAATCTCAGCTACTCAGGAGGCTGAGACAGGAGAATCGCTTGAACCCGGGAAGTAGAGGTTGCAGTGAGCCGAGATCGTGCTACTGCACTCCAGCCTGGGTGCCAGAGCCACACTCTGTCTCAAAAACAAACAAACAAACAAAAAAACCCACACAAAAACAAACAAAAAACCTGGTAAATTGCCAGACTGGGCGCAGTGGCTCATACCTGTAATCCCAGCAGCTTGGGAGGCTGAGGCGGGTGGATCACCTAAGGTCAGGAGTTCGAGACCAGCCTGCCCAACACGATGAAACCCTGTCTCTACTAAAAATACAAAAATTAGCCGGGCGTGGTGGCATACACCTTTAGCCTCAGCTATTTGGGAGACTGAGGCAGGAGAATCACTTGAACCCAGAAGGTGGATGTTGCAGTGAGGCAAGATCACACCAGTATACACCAGACTGGGTGACAGCAAGACTCCATCTCAGAAAAAAAGGACATTGCGGGCCAGGCGTGGTGGCTCACGCCCATAGACCCAGCTACTCAGGAAGCTGAGGTAGGTGGATGCCTGAGCCTGGGAGGCGGAGGCTACAGTGAGTTGTGATTGAGCCACTGCACTCCAACCTGGGCAACAGAGTGAGATCCAGTCTCCAACAACAACAAAAAAACAAATTGTAACTGAATTCTTTGGCATTGCAGACAGAGAAGGGGTGAAAACAAGGCTCCAGCCTTGAACTGGTCAACAGGGGTCGGGCAGGCTGAGTGAGTCACCCTGTGGAATGGACCAGGGTGGATCTGGGCTCACAGGCAAGGGCCTCAGTGCTCCTGTGAGCTCCAGGGGGCTGGGGAGGACTGCCTTCTTGTTCAGGGTACAGCTCCTGTAGTGTGTTTTCTGGGGCTTATGTCCCTGTCTCAGTGTAGGCACCCGCAACTGAGGCAACAGTGGAATGCCCTGGCCTGATCTCTCATTTCTCTCCCATTGTGGCCCCAGCACTGCCCTCACCTGGGACCTCCTGCCTCCACCCAAGTAGGTGCTCAGAGCTGACGGGACAGTTGCCTGTTGTCCTCCACCTCCCAGGTTCAAATGATTCTCCTGCCTCAGCCTCCCAAGTAGCTGGGACCACAGGTGCCTGCCACCACATCCAGCAAATTTTTGTATCTTTTTTTGTAGGGACATATTTTTGTCATGTTGGCCAGGCTGGTCTTGAACTCCTGGCCTCAAGTGATCTGCCCACCTTGGCTTCCCAAAGTGCTGGGATTACAGGCGCGAGCTGCTGCACCCAGTCTTACTTGGGTGTTGTGCCCTGTCCTGGAATCTAACCTGCTTAGCCTTGCCACACCCCATCAGTCCCCAGCCCAACCCAGCTTTCAGCCTTGCCACAGCCCCTTCTGGAAGCCACAGGAACCAGGACAGAGGACTAAAACCACTGCCCCGTGGCGGAAGCTTGGCCTCCAATCTTATGCACACAGAGCCCATAAGAGCCCATGACCTGGCCTTGGCCCCCATCAAGCTCCTTTACCTATCTAGGGTCCAGGTGAACTTCGTATACTTCCTCCCTCTGAAAACTCAGAGGTGCCACTCCCCATGCAGGGGACAGGAAGAGCAGGAATTGAACACCGGGATGCAGCGTGTATGTCCCTGTTGCCACAGGTCTCACTAGAGGCCTCCTTCATCCTAGGACATCGGGCCCTGCTACCTGCAGGGCCCAGGGTGTGCGTTCTCACCCGTGCTGCAGGTAGAACACTCCTGCCTGGCCACTTCCAGGCCACTGGTTTGCTCTCCGCAAAGGACAAAGGCCAGCACCACCTGGTCATTTTGTTCCCTGCTGGCCTCACCTCCTAGAACCGAGGCCACGAGTACAGGTCTTGCACCATAGTGTCTGGTCTTGCCATCTCCCTGGCACGACACATGCTGCACTGAGACACCCAGGGGCTGCTGCCCGTGTGGGGAGCAGTGTAGGGGCTGAACAGCGGCCCCCAAATGCATGTCTCCTGGGAGTTCCCGATGTGACCTTATTTGGAAATAGGTGGTCTGCAGATATCATTACTTGAGTTAGAAGCAGGTCATACTGGAGTGGTGTCTTTACGAGGACACAGAAGAGGAGAAGCCGTATCATGGTGAGACCATGAGAAGACAGGCAGAGTGAGTGGAGTGAGGTGACCACCAGCCCAAGATGCCTGGTTCCCCAGGAGCTGGAGAGGGCAGGAAGGACCCTCCCCTTGGGCCTCTGACGAGAGTGCTGGAACATGGACTCTGGCCTCCAGAACTGGGAAAATCAGCCTATGCTGAGAGCTGCCCGGTGAGTGGCACTTGGTTACGTGCCTTGGCAGCCCCCAAACTCGGGCCCTTCTGCCTGGAAGGGGCGGCCGGGCCGTAGCTGTGTATCACTGTGGACCATCCCATCCCCCTTGGCCTCTGATATCAGTTACAAAACCCACCCTCTCTCCTTCCTAAATACTTCTGGGATCTGTGGACTGGCAGTGTTGCCGAAAACCATCTTGGGTGGGGCAGGGACATGGACAGTAAGAGTGGAAGGTGACCCCACGTCCTTGCACCTCAAGCCGGTCTCACAATGACAATATGCGTGGAGTGGAGGGGAACTCAAGAAGTGTCTCCGACACCAGGCATGGTCACGGCTGGACATGGGGTCAGAACGAGAGGTGAGGAACCCAAGGTGGGGAGTCCACAGAGGAAGCACCCGGGTGACTCAGGGAGTGGGACGAGGAAATGGGTCCTCAGGGAAGCAAATGACAAGGGGACAGGAGGGGCTGTTTGCGGATTTAATGGCAGGGGATTGAGGTTGGGAGGAGTCCCAGCTGCTGCTTCTGCTTTTCTTGTAACAGGGAGGCTGCCTATGGGTGGCACAGGGTGGCCACGGAGTGCAGAGTTGGTGGGACAGGGGACATCCAGGGGCTCAAGATGTTGCTGGTGACGAGGAATGTCAAGTGGCACTGAGGCTGGCAGGTTCTCTCACGTGGGCGCTCGCCCCTTTCCTCCCCCTCGTCCCTCCCTCCTGCCCCAGGCCCCACTCAGGAGTGAGCCCCAGTGACCGAGAAGCTCTGGGACAGACGAATGGGCACCCTCCTCCTTCCTTCTGTTGGGCTGGAGTGAGCGCAGGAGGTGGCTCAGCTCCTGGGCTCAGGCAGGGTCTGGAGGGGCCAGGATGGTCTCGAGTGCTTGGCAGCTGAGGAATGTAGCTGGGCTTGGGTAGTGGCAGCAGCGAGGGGCGGGCCAGGGTGGCCGGAGCCCAGGGCCAGGAATGTGCAGCTGAGGCCAATGGTCCCAGAGTCCTCCCGACTCAGGGTTGGGCGGCGGGAAGGAGGGTGGCCATGGCGAGGGTGGAGGTGGGTGCCCAGGCCTCAGAGCTTGTGGGGGTTCACCCACTTGTAGGTGCCCTCATACTGGAAACCCACTCTCTTCATCAGCTCATCTGCCTCCATGGGGCCTCGGCTAGAGAGTGACGGGTGGAGGAAAGGCATGAGGCAGCTCCGCCCTCAACCCGCCCCTGCCTGCTGGGCTCTGCCCCCAGACCCTACCCTTTCCTCACCTGCCATAAAGGTAGGGGATGGGCTTGGGCTTCTCCAGCTCAATCTGGTGTAGCAGTGGAGTGAAAATACGCCAGGCCTCCCGGAGCTCGTCGCTGAGGGTACATGGTACGGGGCTTGGGAGGCCGGCACACAGGGAAGGAGGGAGGGCAAAGGCCACCCCATTCCCCACAGGCACACAGGGGCCAGCAGCTGGGCCTCACCTGCGCACGAAGTGCATCTGGCTCCCGCAGAAGACGTCCAGGATGAGGCGCTCGTAGGCGTCAGGGAGCTTCACGTTCTGTGAGGGTGAGGGTGTCTCACTCATGTCACTGCCTGCCATCATGCTGAGTCCCCCGGGTCCAGGCCCCCCACCCTCCATGCTGCTCCTTCTCTGTGGGGCACCTTGTATCTGTTGCCGTAGGTCAGGTCCAGCTCCGACTCCTCGGGGTTGAAAAACATGCCTGGCTTCTTGGTCATCATCTTGGTGTACACAGCCTCATTGGGCTGCACGCGGATCACCAGCTCGTTGCGTTTGCACTGCTGGTGGAAGATGTCACCGGCCACATCATGGAACTGCAGCCTCACCTCAGCCTTGCGCTCGTTCAGGGCCTTGCCACAGCGCAGGATGAAGGGCACTCCTGCGTGGCAGAAAGGGCAGCCTCAGCACCAGCTCTCGGGGTGTGGACCAGGGCGTGAGTGTCTCAGTGGGAGCTCCAGTGCCCACACAGGCAAACGTGAAAGCAACTATAGCAGGGTCCCGTGTCCCGCACGGCTGGCTCCCCTGCCCAGCAGCAAGCAGGTCTGACCCCAGCGAGGGGTGTCTCCCGAGGGCATGCCCAGTTCCGCCTTGCTGGGCCTTGAAGGTGTCACCTACCATCCCACCTTTCATTCTCCACATAGAGGACGACGGCTGCAAAAGTGGCGGTAGTGGACCCGTGGGGCACCGTGGGGTCGTCCAGGTACCCTTTGGTGGCCTCGCCCTCTCCATCGGGGTTCCCCACGTACTGGCCCAGGACCACATTGTTGGCCTGCACCTCTGAGATACATTTCAACACCTTGACCTGGGAGAAAGCCAGGGGAGAGAATGGGCCCCTTGGGTGTTGAGCTGGGGTGCAGGGATGACTCTGGCCACAGATGCGCAGCCCTCAGGGCAGAAGGCGGCCCCTGCTTGGCTCTGCTCACCTTGCCAGAGGCCCAGCTCAGGGCCCCTCCCTGAGGGCCCTCCAGGACCACCCTGGTCCATCTCAAGTCTATTCTGATGGACAAGTTGAGGCCCAGAGAGGCAACGGCCTTCCCTAGTCACACAGTGACTGTCAGACCTGGGACATGACAACTTGGGCTTCGTGACTGCCAGTCCAGGTCACCTCTGGGAGGCCAAGCTGTGCTCAGAGCTGGTGACTTCTCCGGGGTTGAGGACACTTGCTCTACGTGCACACCCCTGCTCAGTGCCTCGTCACAGATGGGCCCGTGACGGGGCGTGGTCCTGGGGACTGGGGTACACCCCCCACCTTCTCATCACGGACGTCATCCGAGTTGGTGGAGGCGGGCTTCTCCATGGCCACCAGACACAGCATCTGCAGGAGGTGGTTCTGCATCACGTCCCTGGGGACAGAGGAGGCCGGGGCTCGCCTTAGCTCCCGGCCCTGTTCACCTGGTTCAAGGGCGTGGGGGCCCCAAACAAGGCTTCCTAGTGACAAGCTGCAAGACTCACTTCCTGGCCCCCCTTGTCTTCCAGGTCCTCTTAAATCAAGGAAGGACATGGTGATGCTGTCACTGAATCATGAAACCCTGGGGTGCTTGGCTGAGTTGGGGTCCAGCCCTTTCCAGCCCCGTCTGACAGCTCAGACACTCAGGTTTTGAACTGCATGGTGAGGAGAAGCTCCCTAAGACAGGGAAGGGCAGCCCTGCAGGGTTACTGGCTCTGCCACCCTGTGCCAGCCTCCCAGGAAAGGGGAAGAGCTCTCACCGGATGATCCCAAATTCATCGAAATAGCCCCCACGACCCTCAGTGCCAAAGGGCTCCTTGAAGGTGAGGATCACGCAGGCGATGTTGTCCCGGTTCCAGATGGGGCCGAAGATCCTGTTGGCAAATCTGCAGGGAGGGGCAAGGTGGAGGAACCGCCCTTGGTCCTCTGTGGTGCAAGGGCCACATGTGAGGGGTCACCCTTGTCCAAGTTCTGGAGGAATACGTCCTCGTGGAGGCAGTGGGCCAGGTGAGGCCCCTGAGCACCACCCCCACCCTGGTCCCCCAGCCAGGGCTTGGCCCCACCTCAGCACCATGAGGTTTTGCACCATCTCCTTGCCCAGGTAGTGGTCGATGCGGTAGATCTGGTCCTCGCGGAACAGGGAGGAGATGTGGTTGGACAGCCTGTCGGAGCTCTGCAGGTCCCTCCCGAAGGGCTTCTCCACAATGATGCGGTTCCAGCCTCTGCTGGGAGCCCGGAGCTGTGTTACCCCCTTGAACCCCTCTTCAGGGAGTGAGGGTCAGAGCTGCATCATTCAGGTGCCCTCCCAGGGGAGTAGGGGTCAGAAACTCCTCGCCTCCATGGCCACCTCCCCTGCCTTGTGTTCCCAGGTGACCCTCTGGCTCAACACCTTCTGGGAAGCCTTCCTACCCTGGGTGCCAGGGTGGTGTTGCTGGCATGCTGCTGGGGGCCCGTTCCCCTCCTGCCTCATGCTGGGTCCCCAGTGGGTCGGAGTAGCCTGAAGGCCCATAGGGGAGCAGAAGGAGGAGGCGTCCAAGGCATGGCTTCCTCATTGGTTTGAAAATGAGAAGAGGACCCTTGCTTTACTACCCCTGCATTCAAAGCCAGCCAGAAAACAAGAGCCTCTGCCTGGGTTGGGAAACCACCCAGCGTGGGCCATGCTGCACTCGCGGAGCGAGGCTGCCACCCTGCGGCCTGGCCGGGCCTTTGGGGAAGCAGAGCAGGCAGGTGGTGAGCGTTTCGTGGAGCGATGCTGCCACCTTGTGGTCCCAGTGGGGATGGCCCCGGCACCATGGATGCTGCAGGGGACAGACAGGCTGCCTAGATCCCCGGCCCCTGACACAATCGCGGTGGGGAGCACTGCCTGGGCCAGCCTGGGAGGCAGGAAGGGACGGCAAGGACAAGCCTTACATCTGACTCATGCAGGACTCGTGAATGTTCTTGGTGACAGCCTCGTAGACGGTGGGGGGCAATGCCAGGTAGAAGAGGCGGTTGGCCTGTGACCCCAGGTGGAGGGCATTCATGTGGCTGTTGAGGCGCTGGTAGGAGGCTGCCTCATCGTACTGGCCAGCCACATAGGAGTTGCGGGCAAAGAAGTCCTCCAGCTTGAGCTTCTCCTCTGGGGTGGCCTGGGAGACACGGACGGACAGACAGAGACAGATGTCAACCCCTGTCTTGGAGTTCGTGTGTGTTGTCCCAGGGAAGTGGAGGGTCTTCCCTGGAGGCCCAGGGAGGGTGCCCTCAGAAGTCAGTGTCCCCATCCCACACTGGGTTCAGCCCCATCTCAGCAGCTCTGCACATCCAGAGAGAGGGAGGCCAAAGGAGGCAGCACAGACACTGTCCCAGGCTGGAACCCTTGTGCCTTAGGACACAGGCCAGATTTCAGTACATTTTGACCTGGGAGAAATACACTGGAGAAAGCTCTCTCTCCAAAATCATGACACCTAACTGTGATTGGCAGAGAAAACGCAGCAGAGCACAACAGGATAGGACCCGTGAGTCCTGGTCATGGAGCTGGTAATGGGGGTCTCAAGGAAGTACAAGAGCGGGGGGGGGCGGGGCAGGAGGCGAGGAGAGCATCCCGGGATGGGATGGGGGGAGGTACCCTGGTGGCCACCTGAAGCTGGCCATGCTGGGGGCTGGCAGAGAGGGCAGAACCAGGCCGGGGGAGGCCCTGAGGCCACTCACCTTGAAGAAGGGCTCACTCTGTTTGCGGATGTCAGCCACTGTGAGGCGGGAGCGGGCGTAGCCCACGATGAAGGTGTTTTCGGGCAGAAGGCCATCCCGGAACAGCCACCTGAGGGCAGAACAGCCGTAATCAGTGCGGGCAGGGCAGGACCAGGCCTGTCCCTGGCGGGAGGTCACAAGGGCAGTGGGGGGACACACTTACCAGACGGTGGGGTAGATCTTCTTCTTGGCCAGGTCACCCTGTGGCAGAGGGAATAGGTGTGTGGTTAGAAGTGGCTGGGGACACAACCTACATACATCATCCTCCACCCTTGGTGATCTGGGCACTACTCAGGATCACTACTGGGCCATAAGCATATCTGTCTTGCCTGATATACAGACAGAAGAGCCCCGAGATTCAAGCCTGTGCCAGCTCTCCACCCCTGACCCAGAAGGCATAAACGCATCTCCTGTGTTCCAGAAGAAAGCCTGAAAATTCAATTCAGTAGAACTAAGGGACGACAGAAGTATCATGTAGCCAAATTTGTGAGATGTGACCTCAAATGCTTACATTAGCAAAAAAGAGTGGCTCAAAAATAAGGAGCTAAGCATTTCACTTAAGAAGTGAGAAAAAGGGCCAGGCGCAGTGGCTCACACAAATAATCCCAGCAGTTTGGGAGGCCGAGGTGGGTAGATCACCTGAAGTCAGGAGTTCAAGATCAGCCAATGTGGCAAAACCCCATCTCTATTAAAAATACAAAAATTAGCCAGGTGTGGTGGTGGGCACCTGCAATCCCAGTTACTCAGGAGGCTGAGGCAGGAGAATCACTTGAACCGGGAGGCGGAGGCTGCAGTAAGCTGAGATTGTGCCAGTGCACTTCAGCCTGGGTGACAACAGTGGGACTCCATCTCCAAAAATTAAAAAAAAAAAGGTGAGAAAAAGCATAGAATTGCAAGCCAAATTACAAGGAAGGAAATAATGACAAGTAAAATTAATAAAATGAAAAGCTAACCCAAAGAAAAGATGAACGAAGCCGCAAGTTGGTGTTTGAAAAAGACTAATAGAAACAGACAACCGTCTGGCATGGCTGCTTTTTTAAAAGGGCATAAACAACTGGTACAATAAGACAAAACCCCAGACAGGAAACAAGAGAGGGTTTTATGAATTTTATTCCTTGTCTGACAACCTAGATGAGATGGACAAATTTCTAGAAAAATCCAACCTACTAAAACAGACCAATGGGGCTGGGCACAGTGGCTCACGCCTATAATCCAGCACTTTGGGAGGCCAAGGCGGATCACCTGAGGTCAGGAGTTTGAGATCAGCCTGGCCAACTGGCAAAACCCCGTCTCTACTAAAACAGAAAAATCAGCCAGGTGTGGTGGCTAATAATCCCTGTAATAAATAAAGCCTGTAATCCCAGCTACTTGAGAGGCTGAGGCAGGAGAATTGCTTGAAACCCAGAGGTGGAGGGTGCAGTGAGCCGAGATTACACCACTGCACTCCAGCCTGGGCAAAAGAGCGAGATTCCATAAAAAAAGAAACAGGCTGGGCGCGGTGGCTCATACCTGTAATCCCAGCACTTTAGGAGGCCGAGGCGGGTGGATCATGAGGTCAAGAGATTGAGACCATCCTGGCCAACATGATGAAACCCCATCTCTACTAAAAATACAAAAATTAGCTGGGCAAGGTGGCGTATGCCTGTAATCCCAGCTACTCGGGAGGCTGAGGTAGAAGAATCACTTGAACCCGGGAGGTGGAGGTTGCAGTGAGCCAAGATTGCACTACTGCACCTCAGCCTGGGCAACAAGAGTGAAACTCCGTCTCGAAAAACAAAAAACAAAAAACAAGAAAACAACCAAACAGCCAGGCACGGTGGCTCACGCCTATAGTCCCAGCACTTTGGAAGGCCGAGGCAGACGGATCACTTGGGGTCAGGAGTTCGAGACCAGCCTGACTAACATGGAGAAACCCTGTCTCTACTAAAAATACAAAATTGGCTGGGCATGGTGGCCCATGCCTGTAATCCCAGCTACCCAGGAGGCTGAGGCAGGAGAATTGCTTGAACCTGGGAGATGGAGGTTGCGGTGAGACAAGATCAAGCCATTGCACTCCAGCCTGGGCTACAAGAACGAAACTCCATCTCAAACAAACAAAAAACAGAGCAATGGACCTGAGAGGGGACAATGGCCACAAATCTTCCTACATAAACCACCCCCTCGCATAGAGTGTTGCCAGTGGGTTCTACCAAAATGCAAGCACAAGAGAATTCCAGCCTGAAGCAAACTCTTCCTGCAGAAGGAAGAAAGGGGAACACTTCCCAAGCCACCTTATGGGGCCTACAGAGCTTTGGTATGGAAACCTGATGAGAAAGGCACATGGGAAAACTCACACGCCTCATTCACACACACATGCAGATGCAGAAATCCCACATGAAATATCAGCAGGCTGGGCACAGCTCACACACGCCAGCACTTTGGGATACCAAGGTGGGAGGATTGCTTGAACCCAGGAGTTTTTCTTTTTTGACCCCCCCCTTTTTTTTAAGACATGGTCTTACTCTGTCATCTAGGCTGGAGTGCAGTGGCACAATCTCAGTTCACTGCAACCTCTGCCTCCTGGGCTCAAGCAGTCCTCCCAACTCAGCCTCTAGAGTAGCTGGGACTGAAAGGTACATGCCAAAACACCCAGGTAATTTTTTGTATTTTTTGTAGAGACAGGGTTTCCCCATGTTGCCCAGGCTGGTCTTGAACTCTTGGGCTCAAGTGATCTGTCCGCCTCAGCCTCCCAAAGTGTTGGGAGTACAGGCATGAGCCACTGTGCCCCACTAACCCTGTCTCTTTAAAAAAAAAGAAAGAAAACATCAGCAAACCAAATCCTGCAATGTTAAAAATGGTAACACATCACAACCAAGTTGGGTTTATTCTGTAAATAAAAAGTTTGTTTGATATTAACATAGGAAAAAAATCAATCATTGAAATTCACTGTATTAGGAGATTAAAAAAAAAACCTCTAAGAACTCTCTGCCTACTGCTATTTTGCTTGTTGAAATCTAGCAATCTTGCTTAACCCAACAAATGTAGATAAAGTGTTTCAGAAATTACCTATTCATGATAAAACTCTTATCAGAGGAGGAATACAAGGGAACTTCATTAACTTGATAAAGAGCATCTATAAAATACGATTATGGCTGGGTGCGGTGGCTCACGCCTGGCAGCACTTTGGGAGGCCAAGGCAGGGCATTGCTTGAGGTCAGGAGTTTGAGATCAGCCTGACCAACGTGGTGGAACCCCATTTCTACTAAAAATACAAAACTTAGCTGGGCGTGGTGATGTACGCCTGTAATCCCAGCTATTCAGGAGGCTGAGGCAGGAGAATCGCTTGAACCCAGGACGCAGAGGTTGGAGTGAGCCAACATCGCACCACTGTAGCCTGGGCAACAAAGCTAGACTTCGTCTCAAAAAACAAACAAACAAAAAAACAAACAATAAAAACGCCCAAAACCATCATCCTTACAAATACTACAGGCATCACACTTATGGGAAATGTTGAAATATTAATAATTCCTTTAAGCAATCAGGAACAAGAAAAGTGCAGTAAGGCAAGAAAATGAAAACAGCTAAGGTTGAACTGTGAGGTGGTGCGGGTGCTCCCCGACAGTCTGCAAGCCTCTGATCAAGTGAAACACACACCTAGCATGTGACCTGGCCGTTCCACTCTAGGTAGTACCCAAGAGAAACGAAAGCGCAAGTCTACACAAAGACCTGCACACGAATGGTCACAGCAGCCTTAGTTCATAGCGGCCCCAAACTGGAAACATGTCAAACATTTGAATTAACACGTGACCCAGCAAACTGTGCATTCATACAATGGATACTACTCAGCAACACTGGGAAATCACAGCATCAGAGATGCAATCCTCTGTGAGCTCCCTCACATGGAGTTCTGGAATAGGCAAAACCAATCCATTGTGACAGAAATCAGATCAGCAGTTGCCTGGAGCAGGGGCAGACTGGTTGGGAATGGGTACCCAGGAACTTTCTGGGGAGATGACAATGGCCTTTATTGTGATGAGGGTGTAGAGCCAATTGTACAGTTAAGATTTGCGCACCAACAAAAGAGGGCGAGAAAACCAACAATGAAGCGGAGGGTGGGCAGTGGGTCAGAAATCACCCTTTGGGGGCCAGTGACTGTGAGGGCCCCAGGTGAGGGGGCTTCCTGGGTGCAGAGCATATTCTGTTTCTTGATCTAGGAGCAGTTTCTGTGGCTGTGCTGAGTTTGTGAAAAGTCATCAACAAGCTAGATCTGCACCATTCGTGTTCTTCATGACATATATTTTCTTTTCTTTTTTTTTGAGATGGAGTCTCACTCTGCCGGCCAGGCTGGAGTGCGGTGGTGCCATCTTGGCTCACTGAAATCTCCACCTCCTGGGTTCAAGTGATTCTCCTGTCTCAGCCTCCTGAGTAGCTGGGACTCCAGGCACCTGCCACCATACCCTGCTAATTTTTGCATTTTTACTAGAGATGGGGTTTCCCCATGTTGGCCAGGCTGGTCTCGAACTCCTGACCTTGTGATCCAGCTGCTGTGGCCGCCCAAAGTGTTGGGATTACAGGCGTGAGCCACCATGCCCGGCCCATGACATATATTTCATTAAAACACAGTAAAAACTAATAGTCTGGGCGTGGTGGCTCACGTCTGTAATCCCAGCACTTTGGGAGGCAGAGGAGGGTGGATCACCTGAGGTCACGAGTTCGAGACCAGCCTGGCAAACATGGTGAAACTCCATTTCTACTAAAATACAAACAATTATCCAGGTGTGGTGGTGCGCGCCTGTAGTCCCAGGTACTCGGGAGGCTGAGGCAGGGGAAGTGCTTGAACCACGGAGGTGGAGACTGCAGTGAGCCAAGATCACGCCACTGCACTCTAGCCTGGTGAAAGAACAAGACTCCATCTCAAACAAACAAACAAACAAAAATTAGCCGGGTGTAGTGGCAGGCACCTGGAATCCCAGCTACTCGGGAAGCTGAGGCAAGAGCATTGCTTGAATCCGGGAGACGGAGGTTGCTGTGAGCCCAGATCGCGCCACCAAACTCCAGCCTGGATGACAGCAAGACTCCATCTCATGAAAAAAGAAGACATGCCCTTCAAAGCGATCAGGCACTGCAACCATGGATGGGTCCATTTCTGCAAACCATTACAGAATGGGGGCCAAGCCACCAGGACAAATGCACCCGCCCAGAGCCAGGCGGTTAGGAAGCCACCAGAGGGCTTCCAGGAGGGAAATTGCTATGGTGTGGGTTCCTTGTGTGCTTGCGCTCTTCAGGGGCCCTGCTCCGCTTCCGACCCTCCTCAGGTGAGCTCAGTGCCAGGACTGCAGCCACATGGACCTCTCACTGCTGCATCCTTCAAAGTCCAGCAGACGACCCCTCACCTTGGGGTAGGAGCTCCTCCACTCAGCTCCTCACAGCACCCTGCCATAAGCGGGGCTGGGGAGGGGAACACTGCCCATGTCACATCAACTCACGGTTGGCCCCACACACAGAAAGGACCAGCTTGCTGGGAACTGGACCCTGAAATAAACGGTAAGAACCACAGCCTGCAAATACCTCTAAGCCTCACCCAAAGCAGGTCATGTTTGCTCATGACCAAATTCCAGAAGATTGGGAGGCATCAGGACAGACTCCAGAAAGGTGCTGGTGGCAGAAAGGTGCTGAGTCACAGCAGCCCCACGCTCCAGGCTGTTTGTTTCTGCTGCTCCTTTTGGGATTAACTGCAGATTGAACCTGCTCACCTTGTTTCAGCTCAGCCCCTGCAACCGACTATCTGCTGGGCTCCAAGTCACCTGAGAGGCGAGGTGAGGTAAGTCGGAGGACAGCGGGGGTGGGGGAAGGCAGGCCGCTCCCTCCCATGGTTATGGGGAGCTAAGCTAAGCTAAGCTGAGCCGGACTGAGCTGCTCTCCTGAGGGCTCAGGGGTAGCCCTGCCCTCCCAGCTGGCTGCGACGCTCTAGTGGGATTTTCTGGAGGAACAAACACGAAAAAACATCGGGAAACCTGACAGCTTGGTCAGGGGTCTACTCGCACCACATGGGTGGGGGCAATTCAAGGGGTCCTTAGTGAAAAGCAGCTGGGAGCTTCTCCTCTTCCCCATGCCCTCCTCTCTCCCGAGGACCACAGCAAGGGAGGGATCTGCCCAAGGACACAAGGTGACTTAGCAGAAGCAAGACATGATGAAGATCTCCAGCTACTGATCTCTGGCTAGGCCAGGGCAAAGGGACCTGGGACATGACCTGTCTGTTTTATAAACCCAAATCGCTGCAGCCCTTGTCTTGGCATGAGTGTTTCATGGTAGAGTGCAATGCCTGCTGGAGGGCCAGCAAGGGTGGGCCATCCCTGGCCCACCCATCCCCAAGGGTCACTGGGTTCAAGGACCTGCCCAGACTCCCTGGGTGGAGCCCTGGGCCTTGGCAGGGGCCCAGTTGGTTCCTGGCCACTGGGTCCAGAGAACCTGGGGGCTGCTGAGTTAGTTCAGCTGAAAAACCAAAAAAAGGGCCTCCCTCCTATACCCAGGGGCTCATGAGTCACCGGGGCTTTGGGGAAGTGCCAACATCATCATGACACAGCAAGAATCTTATCAGACCAATGGGGAAGTCAGCCCAGAAAAGTTCCGAGGAAAGTGGGGGCGGGGGCCGCTGGGTCATCCCTCACACAGGCTCATCATTGGGATGCGTCCTGAACGCCCATCAAGCCCAAGCCCATGGCCCTTGTGATCCAGGTGAGGAAACTAAGGCCCAGAGAGGTGAATACCCTGCAGACTCTCAGTCCCAGTCTCTTCCCCTCACTCCCTGTGAGGCTCTCCGGCCTCATCGAGGTCCCATCAGGTGGGGAAAGATGCTGTTCCAGGTGCACACTGGTCTACAAGGCCAGAGCTTTCTGGAAGGGGGCAGTAAGTACCTCGGCTCTCTTTCTGGTAGGGGTGGGAGTCCTGAGAAGGCGGGAAGTGGCCCACTTGGTAACTCTGAGGTGCCATCAGGGCCCCCAGGAAGGAAGCTGGGTGTGTGCGCAAGTGTGAGGTAAGCTGGCCAGGGAGGAGGAAAGGACAGAGGAAGGCCACGTGGGTCCAGCCTGCCCCAGGGTGTCCCGCTTGCCCAGGCTGTGGGTCTGCCAGCCACTTGCCTGCTTTCAGTTTCTAGGTCATGCTGAGCTTGTTCCCAACTTGGGGCTCCGGGCATTTGCTCTTCCTTCTGTGTGGGTGCTCTCCAGGCCCTCCTCGTGGGATCTACGTGCTCTGGGGGGCTGGGGACACACGGCCCACGTGTATCTTCTGAAACACACGCCAGCCTGTGCTCTTGCTCGTCTGCTTACTTGCCATAGTTTCCTGGCCACAATAACACATAGGTCCCATGAGGAGGGCAGGGACTGGCTGTTGTGGCCCAGAAGTACCCAATCGCTGTCTGCTGAATGAATGGAGAATGGGCTGCTTTCCTGGAGCAGCACATTCTAGGATCGTGTGCCCTCAAGTGCCACCCTGCCTACCTCCCACATTGAGTGAGGCATCAAGAGCAGAAGGAGCCTGGGAGCGGGAGCTGTTCCAGGTGCTGCCTGAGCACACCACCTCCCACCTCCCCCTCCAGCAGGAAGAGGAAGAAACAAACCACGAGGCTCTTCAGAGACAGGACCCCTTGTCCCCTACCCACAGTGCTGGAGCTGGCACTTCCTATTTCTGCTTTGAAAGCCTCAGGTTGTCACTCTCAGAGCAGAAGAGAGCAAAGGGGAACCCTACTGATTTCAACAAAACAAAGTTGCCCAACCCCAAGCTGGCCACAGGCGAAGGCAGTGAAATGACACAATCAGCTTGGAAAAGCCTAAGGACCCTGGGCACTCTTTTCAAAAGCTGTCATTTGCTATACGAAATGCTGAGGTTCAGGGAAAGGAAAACACTTGCTCCAAGTCACACAGCAAGCTTGCATGCTCTCAATGAGGTGTCTAATAAGAGCTGAAGGCCTGGAGTCATAAGCCATCATTACGGTCTGAGTTGCTCTGTTGCAGTGTCCCTGTGGCAGCATGGGGTGGGGACGGGGAAAGGAGGAGAAAGCAACCTCAGTTACCTTCTCCTCCAGTCTGCTTCTTGGACTAAGGGCTTAACAGTCAGAGTCCTAGCTGTTAAGGTTTGTGGCCGATGAAGGTATGGCTCTTTTTATTTATTTATTTTTTTGAGATGGAGTCTCACTCACTCGGTCGCCCAGGATGGAGTGCAGTGGCGCCATCTCGGCTCACTGTAAACTCCACCTCCCGGGTTCAAGCGATTTTCCTGCCTCAGCCTCCCAAGTAGTTGGGATTACAGATGGGTGCCACCACACCTAGCTAATTTTTGTTATTTTTCTTTTTTTTTTTTTTTTGAGACAGAGTCACACTCTGTTACCCAGGCTGGAGCGCAGTGGTGCGATCTCTGCTCACTGCAAGCTCTGCCCCCTGGGTTCACGCCATTCTCCTGCCTCAGCCTCCCGAATAGTTGGGACTACAGGCGCCCGCCACCACGCCCGGCTAATTTTTTGTATATTTAGTAGAGACGGGATTTCACCGTGTTAGCCAGGATGGTCTCCATCTCCTGACCTCGTGATCCACCTGCCTTGGCCTCCCAAAGTGCTGGGGTTACAGGCGTGAGCCACTGCGCCCAGCCTTTTTCTTTTTGTTTTGAGATAGAGTCTCGCCCTGTAGCCAGGCTGGAGTGCAGTGGCACGATCTCAGCTCACTGCAACCTCTGACTCCCTGATTCAAGCGATTCTACTGCCTCAGCCTACTGAGTAGCTGGGACTACAGGCACGTACCACCACGCCCAGCTAATTTTTGTATTTTTAGTAGAGATGGGGTTTCACCATCTTGACCAGGATGGTCTCGATCTCTTGACCTTGTGATCCGCCTGCCTTGCCCTCCCAAAATGCTGGGATTACAGACGTGAGCCACCGCACCTGGCCAATTTTTGTATTTTTAGTAGAGACTGGGTTTTGCCATGTTGGCCAGGCTGGTCTCAAACTCCTGACCTCAGGTGATCCACCTGCCTCGGCCTCCCAAAGTGCTGGGATTGCAGGCGTGAGCCACCATGCCCGGCCAGGTATGGCTCTTCTGAGGGGACCAGGCTGAGGCTGGGGATAAGGCCAAGTCCAATCTACTGTGGGCTCCACCTGGGTACCTCTCCCGGGTCTCAGGCTTACGGGGAGTCAAAAGACAACGGCCCCTCCTTACTCTCCCACTGGCAGAGCCCTTCTCCCTCGGCTGCCTCATTCCTTTTTGGCTCTCCTTTTCTAAGTTCTGATCAGAAGTACAAAGGTGTCAAGGAGTAGGTTTGGCAAAGTGTGACAACGCGTTGTCTATGTGAACAAAGAACCACTGAGCTCATCCAGCACTGAGGGGCGCACAATGTGGCAGAGCTAACTAGTTTTGACAGAGCTCCTTCTCAAGTTACAAGGTAAGTTAATGGCAAAGGTGGTCATACAGTAGTGAGCAGACAGATTCTTGAGTGCATCCAGGGTTAAAAGTGAAAACTGAGACCACGTGTAATTTGAGATGAAGCCCTTGTTCCACCAGCCCCTGCATAGTCTCACTGCCCCATGGGACACAGGGGAGGGTGCTCTAGTCTGGGGTGATGGTTGTCCTAGGACCACCCCTCCTTCCCCTCCCACGGAAATCCTCATGCTATACTATTCTTTGGTCTTTCCTATGAGTGCAAAATGGCGGTTCCACAAGCTGGACAATTGGGGCCAGGTGGGGTGAGGCAGAGCTTCTTGGTAGGCTTTCGAAACTGAGGCAAAGAGATAGTGTTTAAAGAAAGGTTGAGTGTTTGTATTGACAGAACTTGAAGTGTTAGTGAAGAGGCAGAGATCAGGCCTCAGATCCTGCCTTTGGAACTCACTTGTTAAGGCATGAAGAGGTTTGAAATAAACCACAGAATGAATAGCATTCCCTGTTTTCCCCAAGAAGTCCATCTAGACAGTCCCTAAAGAGCCTGCAACTCCAGGACTAAGGGCTACATTCAGAGGCTAGGCACAGGGTTCGGAAATGTCCTGTGGCCAGG
Organism: Macaca mulatta; assembly: GCF_049350105.2. Lineage (NCBI taxonomy): Eukaryota > Metazoa > Chordata > Mammalia > Primates > Cercopithecidae > Macaca > Macaca mulatta. The sequence continues at coordinate 160,726,176 of NC_133426.1, forward strand.
TGCAGTGGCTCACACCTGTAATCCCAGCACTTTTGGAGGCCGAGGCGGGCGGATCACTTAAGGTCAGGAGTTTGAGACCAGCCTGACCAACATGGTGAAACCCTGTCTCTACTAACAATACAAAAATTAGCCGGGTGTGGTGGTGCATGCTTGTAATCTCAGCTGTTCGGGGGGCTGAGGCAGGAGAATCGCTTGAATACAGGAGGCCGAGGTTGCAGTGAGCCAGTATTGGGCTACTGCACTCCATCCTGAGCGACCAGAGCCAATCTCCGTCTCCAAAAAAAAAAAGAAATGTCTTGCAAGTGCACATGCACATCAGGTAGAGCTGGGATGATCCTGGCACACTAGCAGGAGCGGGAGGAGGAGCTCAACTTAGCAGAGCCTGTGTGGTCCTGCAACAATTAGTTGGAAAAGCTGAGGCATGGAGCAGGCACTTCCTGGCTTTCAAGACTGGGGCCTGGGAGAGACTCACCGATGCACCCATGATGATGAATATGTGTGTATCCGACTGATGGAAGGCATCGCCCTGGAACAGCTCTTCCCGCAGGATCCCGCACACCTGGGTCCGGCTCAGGGCCACCTGCTCTGCCATGACGCTGTCTGGTAGAAGAGAGGCTCGTTAACAAGGCAGAAGAACAGGAGAGCATTGAGAAGTTAGCCCTTTTCTTGAGAGTTCCTCTGGGGTCTCACCGGGATGACACCTGATCACCCAAGCCACTCCTTGTGAACGGCTGGGCATTGGGGAGTGCTTGATGGGTTAGAAACTGCTGGCTCTGGGCTCCAGCCACACTCTCCCAGGCAACCTTCATTCAGGGTGTACATTACAAAATTACCCAAAGCATTGGTGGATTCCGGCTAGAGCATAAATTCTGGACAACCAAGTAAAATCCTTGTGGGGCACGGAATTATGCGCCCAGGACCATTCATTCCCGACTGTAGCGGGAACTCCACAATGACCTGGACCAAGGGACATGATGCAGATGCCGGAGTTCAGCTCCAGCCCTCCCCTTGCCAAGCTGGGAGACCCCGGCCGGCAAGTCCCCTTCGCTCTCGGGGTCTCAGGGGCTCAAGAGAGGAGGTGCGGGGTATAAACGGATTAAGACCCTCTCGAACAAACAGCGTGTGTTTTACCGCCGCGCGGCGCAGCGCCGGGCAGTACGCTCCTCCGGCTGCGCGGCGCCCGCCCGCCCGGTTACCTGCGCTTCGTCGCCGCCGCCCTCCGCGCTCGCAGCCCCGAAGTGTACGGCCGTTTCCGGGGGCTGAGCCCCGCCGGCCCATTTAATCTGCGGGGGCGGGGGCGGGGGCGGGCGCCTGGGCTGAGCTGACCCGCCTCAGGCGAGGCGTGCGGGGCGGGGCCTCGACCGCCATCCCTCGTGCGGGCGGGGCGGCGACAGGGCAGGTGCGCGCGCATCCCAGGCCAGCCCCGCCCCTCGGGCACCTGCGCTGGAGGCCGGCCCGCCGGCTGCCTGCCATACCCGCTGCCGCTGCTCCGCATCCCCAGTGTCCGGCGGGCACGGGTGCAGCTCCGCGTAGTGCTCCCGCATCCCCATCGCCGCCCAGGCCAGGCCCCGCCCCTACTGTCCGGTTTTCCCGCCTGCCTCGGCGGCCTCCCGCACTCGCGGAGGGCTCCGCTTCCGCCGGCAGCGTGGCCACGCCTCCTCTGGGCTGTCCCTCGGCTCCTGGGCGGGGCCTTCTGGCGCGCCGCTCCCCCGGGAACCCTCGCCCGTTCGCGGTTCAAGCCGGCCCTATTGGGCAGTCTCTTCTTGACTCCTCCCCCGGAGAGGGCGGGGCGGCCGAGCGCCCCGAGGCTAGACGCCGCCGTCCGAGAGACGAGGGGGCGTGTAGGCCGTGACGCCCTGCAAAGTGGCCGGTGTGCTTATCATTACCGAGCTTCCGCGGGCCTGCAGAGCCTGGCTGACTCAGACTTCTCTCCGGAGCGGGATGCGGCCTTACCGCGACCTCGCACTTCTCGCCGGCTTCCCGTGTTCCCGGGGCGGGGCTTGTATGTTTTTACTTCCGGATCCCACAGCTATGACACCGGAAGCCGGAAGCGGGGCTTTCGACAGCGGAGAAGGAAAGGGCGACCGCGGAACTGGAACTTTCTCGGAGCGCCGGGGCCCTACCTGCGTTCACAGTCCGCCGCTCCCACCCTTCTCACGTCTGACCGACTCTGCTGACAGGTGTGGTCCTTTTCCCTAAAGACAGGGTTCCATCGGTGGGTGTTCCGCCGCTTCCGAGACTCCCCCGGACGTTCAGGCTCCCCCATCTGTCTTGGGCCCCAGCCCGTTCCTGCCGCGCGCTTCTGGAGCACTGGCCAAGGCGGGCCGATTCAGGACCCAGGTTACTTGGGCGGCGAGCTGGACTGGTTTCTGCTCCTCCCTTCTCTTCCACTGCGGGGTCTGACCCTACTCCTTGTGCGAGGACTTCTCTAGTTCAGAGACATTTTCTGTTCTCCAAAGTTGACTGCGCTCGATCAGGGTCGTTAAATTCTTCGAAAATGCCTCAAATATAGTTTGGCAGCTAGGTATCTGATCTCATGTGCCTGTTTTCTCGTTTTGCAAGACAACATCTGCCTGTTCTCATACTGTTTCTGTGATCTGAGAATGAATGGGCTGTCCTGGCACATTAGAGGAATAGCACGGAGGTCACTATAGCTGGAGCAGAGTGAGGGAGGGGAGCATAGTTGGAGAGGAAGGGATGGGGTACCCGATGGTACAGGGCCTTGTAGGCCGTTGTAGGGAGGTTGACTTTTACGCAGAAGGCAACGGGGAGCCATGGTAGGGTTCTCAGTAGAGAAAGAATGTGATCGGAATTACGTCTTACACTGATCGTTCTAGCAGTGGTGGGGAGAACAGACCATAGTGGGCAAGGGTAAAAGAAGGGCGACCTATTAAGAGGTAATTGCAGTAATCCAGCTAAGAGACAGTGCTTTGAGCATCTTATTATTGAAAATTTCAAAAATGTACACAAGTAGAAAAATTAGTATAGTAAATCTTTTTAGTTTGTTTGTTTTTGAGAGATGGAGTCTCGCTGTGTCGCCCAGGCTTGAGTGCAGTGGCACGATCTCAGCTCACTGTAACCTCCTCCTCCTGGGTTCAAGCGATTCTTCTGCCTCAGCTTCCCAAGTAGCTGGGACTGCAGGCATGCGCCACTACGCCCAGCTATTTTTTGTATTTTTGGTAGAGACGGGGTTTCACTGTATGTTGGCCAGTGTGGTCTTGAACTCCTGACCTCAGGTGATCTGCCTGCCTCAGCCTCCCAAAGTGCTGGGATTACAGGTGTGAGCCACTGTGCTCGGCCAGTATAGTAAATCTTACATTCACAGCTCCCAACTTCAACAATTGAAGTTATCAACTTGTGACTAATTTTGTTTATACCCCTCGCAATTCTCTCCCGTTATTATTTTTTTCTTTTTCTTTTCTTTCTTTTTTTTTTTTTTTTTTTTTGAGACAGATTCTCCCTCCGTAGCCAGGCTGGAGTGCAGTGGTGTGATCTCCACCCACTGCAACCTCCGTCTCCTGGGTTCAAGCGATTCTCCTGCCTCAGCCTCCCACATAGCTGGGACTACAGGCGTGCACCGCCACGCCCAGCTAATTTTTGTAGTTTTAGTAGAGATGGGGTTTCATCATGTTGGCCAGGATGGTCTTGATCTCTTGACCTTGTCATCTGCCTGCCTTGGCCTCCCAAAGTGCTGGGATTACAGGCATGAGCCACCGTGCCCGGCCTCTTTTTTTTTTTTTTTTTTTTTGAGACCCAGTCTCACTCTGTCACCCAGGCTGGAGTGCAGTGGCATAATCTTGGCTCACTGCAACCTCCATGTCCCAGGTTCAAGCGATTCTCCTGCCTCAGACTCCCAAGTAGCTGGGATTACAGGCATGCACCATCACTCCCACCTATTTTTTTTTTTTCTTTTTTTTTTTGTATTTTTAGTAAATACAGGGTTTCGCCATGTTGGCCAGGCTGGTCTCGAACTCCTGACCTCAAGTGATCCACCCGCCATGACCTCCCAAAGTGCTGGGATTACAGGTGTGAACCACCATGCCTGGCCACCATTATTATTTTCAATAACAGCTTGAGATATCATTAGCATGTCACACAGTTCATCAATTTAAAGTGTACAATTCAATGGTTTGTGGTATGTGTATTCACAGAACATTTTCATCACCTCCCCAAAGAGACCCCATACCCTTTAGCTCAGCTTATCTTCCCCCCAGCCCTAAATGGCTCTCCCCAGTAACCATTAATCCACTTTATGTCTCTATGGATTTGCTTGTTATAAACATCTCATATAAATAGAATCATACAGTGTTTAGTTTTTTGTGACTTGTTTATTTCTCTTAGCATATTTGCAAGATTTGTTCATGTTATAGCATGTGGATGTACTAGATTTTGTTTATTCATAGTTGGTGGACATTTGGGTTGTTTCTACTCTCTGGCTGCTATGAGTAATGCTGCTACAAGCATTCATGTGGAGACATGTGTTTTCATTTCTCTCGGGTATATACCTAGGAGTTTTCCCATTATTTGGAGGTGAATTCAGACATCATCTTTAAATATTTAAGTGTGCCTCTCTCTAAGACAGGACTCTGAAAAACAACCACAATATCATTATGACACCTAAAATAGTTAATGTTAATTGCTTAGTGTGATCAGATGGGTCGGGGGATACATTTTGACAGGATTTCCTGATGGATTAGATGTGCTCTTTGTGTGTGTGTGTGTCTGTGTGTGTGTGTGTGTGTGTGTGTGTGACAGAGAGAGAGAGAGAGGAGAGAGAGAGAGAGAGAGAATCAAAAAAGACTTGACAGCTGGAGGATGGATTTGCCATCAGCTGATAACAGAGGCGGCCTTGGGTAGATCTGAGTTTTGGGGACTGTCGGGGGTCTTAGAGAGGTTCGTTTTGAGAGGACTACTAGATAACCAAGGAGAAATGTTGAGATTGATAAATGAATGTGGAGTTTAGAAAAGAGGTCTAATTAAGCATCAAGATTGGAGTTCAAGGCATGAGACTGGATAGAATTCCTGCGGGAGCGAATGTAGTTACAGAGGAGAAGACGTCCTAGGACAGAGCCCTGGGGCACCCCAACATGAAGGGTGGGAACCCAGTGAGAGTGCCTGGGCAGGAGTAGCCAGCAAGATAGGGAGGAAACCAGGAGAAGGGGCTGTTCTGGAAGCCAAGGGTGGAGTGCAGTGGCGCAATCTCAGCTCACTGCAACCTCCACCTCCTGGGTTCAAGCAATTCTCCTGCTTTGGCCTCCCGAGTAGCTGGGACTACAGGCGCGTGTCATGTCACCACACCCTGCTAATTTTTTTTTTTTTTTTTTTTTTTTGAGACGGAGTCTTGCTTTGTCGCCTAGGCTGGAGTGCAGTGGCACAATCTCGGCTCACTGCCAGCTCCGCCTCCCGGGTTCACGCCATTGTCCTGCCTTAGCCTCCCGAGTAGCTGGGGCTGCAGGCGCCCGCCTCCACGCCTGGCTAATTTTTTATATTTTTAGTAGAGACAGGGTTTCACCGTGTTAGCCAGGATGATCTCGATCTCCTGACCTCATGATCTGCCTGCCTCGGCCTCCCAAAGTGCTAGGATTACAGGCGTGAGCCACCGTGCCCGGCAATTTTTTTTTTTTTTTTTTTTTAGTAGAGGCAAGGTTTCACCATGTTAGCCAGGATGGTGTCTATCTCCTGACCTTGCGATCGGCCTGCCTCGGCCTCCCAAAGTGCTGGGATTACAGGCATGAGCCACCGCGCCCTGCCAGACATTTTAATCTCACAGTTCTGGAGACTAGAAGTCCAAAACCAAAGGGTTAGCAAGCCCACACCCTCAAAGGCTCTAAGAGGGCGATCCTCCCTTGACTCTCCCAAGCTTCTGATGGCCCCATTTATTCCTGGGCTTGTGGCTGCTTCACTCCAGTCTCCGAGGCAGTCCCGACATGGCCTCCTCCCCTTGCATCTCCCTCTGGCTTCTCTCTTCTGTCTCTCATAAAGACACTGGTTGTTGGATTTAGGGCCCAACCACGTCACCCAGAATGATCTCATCGTGAGATCCTACGTCTTCAAAGACCCTTTTCCTAAATCACATTTATATGTTCCAGGGGTCGGACCATGGGCATGTCTTTTCGCGGGGCTACCATTCAGCCTACTACACTGGATGAGGGGCCAGTACCCTCCACTTCTCCTGCTTGGAGGTGTGTAGGGAGTCAGGATTCCCAGCATACTGACATCTCCCTCCACAAACAGTCCTCTTGTGACTCTCCCACCTCTGGTGAAATTCATCTGTTTCCAGCCTGGAGATAGGCCTTTCCAAGTCCCACATGGGTGGTACAGCACCTCCCTTTGGAATGGGAGTATCTGCTGCCCCTTAGACTGAAAACCCACTTTAGCATCCTGATACACTAGGCGAATTATCAGCATTCTGTTTAAAATGTAGCCCCAGAACTCATAGGCTCGTTCTGGTGGGTAAGGATGTGGGTCTCCTGTGACTCCCCTGCTGCCTTTCTCTTTCAGCCCCTGCCCTGTTGGATGAGCAGGCACCTCTGGAAGAGCCAACTGTGTGAGATGGTGCAGCCCAGTGGTGGCCCGGCAGCAGATCAGGACGTGCTGGGTGAAGAGTCTCCTCTGGGGAAGCCAGCCATGCTGCACCTGCCTTCAGAGCAGGGCACTCCTGAGACTCTCCAGCGCTGCCTGGAGGAGAATCAAGAGCTCCGAGGTGAGGAAAGAGTCAGGGGATCCGACCCTGCTGAGGGGAAGGCATCTTCTCCCCACCTGCACCTCTGTGTTTCCTGGGCCTGGGGTGGGGATGTGCTGCCTTCCCTCTTGGTTTCAGGAAGTAGACTCTGAGATGCAGATTAGCAGGGAGGAAGTTTAGAGTGCTCTCAGGACCAGTACTGGGAAGGGAAAGGAGGGACAGTGGAAGAAGCCGGGGTGGGCAGAGGGAGAAGCACGCTGCCGGGTAGGCTCCAGGACAGCCTTGTTGGACCTTACAGGGAGCTCTGGAGCTGGAATGAACCTTCCAGGTTGGACCAACATGTCCAGGCCTCTGTGTCCCTGCACTGAGCACTCGTGAAGTACTGTCCATCCTGGGACAGGGCAGAGTCGGCCCTGGGAAGAGGCGTGGTCTGCCCAGAGAGGGGGTGGGCCTGTCCTGGAAATGGGCGGGGCATGCCCTGGTAGAGGGGCGTGGTCTGTCTTGGGAAGGAAGGTGTGCGGCCCCCACAGGCAACATTCCTCTGGGGCAGTCCCTGCGCACACCTCAGCGGAGGTGAAGGCTGACTTCCCACATTCAGCGGCTGGGACTGGGGAGTTCTCTCCTAGGCTGCCATCTGGGCGCCCCTCACCCTCGGTGCTGCTCAGCTCCAGGTCGTCGTGGGTTCAGGGCTCAGCTGCACGCTCCTGCCCGCGCCCTGGGCGTGATGGCACCCCCAGCCCCTGCCATTCTTCCCCCTCGCCTCCTCTCCCCACCATTGCTCTGCATTGCCCTGGGTTAGCCCAGGGGTGCCAGGTGGCTCCCCACCATACACTCTTGCCTTTCTGCTGCGGCGGCCTTCTAAACCGCCGGTCCCAGAGCTGCAGGGAGGGGCGGCACAGCCTCCCCACGTGGCTCATTGTGTGTGGTGCGGCCTGTAGCCCCTTTTGCTTCACCCTTTGGTTCCTGCTGGGGACTCAGGCCAAAGTGTCCACCCCATCGTGGAGGACAACACCCCTTCCTTGCGGGAGTCATCCCTGAGCTGGCACCTCAGTTGTGTCTTCAGTTGGCTCTCCGTGTCCTGGCTGGCTGGCTGGCAGCTCCTGGGCGAGGTGGCATGTGCTGTGACTAGTAGAGGCCGCTATCATGGGCCCACTCTCCTGCCTTGTTTGCTGGACTGTGGTCCAAGATGTTATGTGGGGCTCTGTGCTGACAAGTCACATACTCTGTAGGCTTCAGAGAGTGGCTCTGGCTAACACCCTGTGGGAAGGGACAAGACCCATGCCTGGATGTGTCTCCTCTTCCTGTCACGGCAAATCACCTTTCCTTCCATGGAGGAAGGGGTCAGTGCAGTCAGCTTGCTGTCAAGGGGCTGCTTGGTCTGCTCGACAGCGAAGCTGAATTGAAGAGGCCCTGCTGGAGCACGGAGACCCAACACAACCTGCCTGCCCCAGGACAGGGTCCCCCACCTCAGTGCTATCGGCACCTGGAGCTGGAGAATTCTCTTGTGCATTGTGGGTTGTGGAGCAGAGTCCCTGGCGTGTACCTGCTAGATGCCAGTAGCACCTGTCCTGTTGTGTCAGCTAACAATATCCCCAGATATTTATTGCAGAATGACCCCTGGGCGGATACAGTTGTCCCTGGTGAGACCCACTGTATTGAGATCTTCAGAGCACTGGTGCACAGAGAGGTGACAGCTAGACTGAGGGCCTCTGCTCATCCCCAGGAGAGTGCTCTGTTGAGGGGGAATTGAGGGTGAGTGTTGCAGGCCAGCCGTGCTTCCCTTCCAGGCTGTGTGTTCAGCGCAGCAGCTTCCCCCGGGCTTCAGGGGCACAGGGAGGCCTCAAGGCTGTATTGACTCCCCTTGCTCTGCCTGACCTGAGCTTTGTGGGTGGCAAGTGAAACTTGTGTCAGGCCCTGGGCCAAGCCCCCAAGGGCCCAAAAGATGTCTGTCCCGCAAGATGTACATGCTTATGTTTATGGAGGAAGCTGTATTTAGAATGTTTAGGGGGAGATTCACAGAAGAAATTGCATGTCTCTAGTGTGTGACTCCACTTATGAGACATGTCCAGAAGAGGCCAATCTGCAGAGGCAGATGCAGATGAGGAGGGGCCTGGGGAGTGACTGCTAATGGGGTCCCGGAACTGTTCTGGAATTAGATAGTGCGGATGGTTGCGCAACCTGATGGACATGCTGAAAACTGCTGAATTAGTTAAAATGGTGAATTTGATGTCATGTGAATTTTACCTCAGTTCAAAACATTTTTTAAAAGACAAGTTGCCAGCCAGGTGCAGTGGCTCATGCCTGTAATCCCAGCACTTTGGGAGGCCGAGGCGGGGGTATCACCTGAGCTCAGGAGTTTGAGACCAGTTTGGCCAACATGGTGAAACCCCATCTCTACTACAAAAATTAGCCGGATGTGGTGGCAGACACCTGTAATCCCAGCTACTTGGGAGGCTGAGGCAGGGAGAATTGCTTGAATCTGGGAGGTGGAGGTCGCAGTCAGCCGAGATCGCACCACTGCACTCCAGCCTGGGCGACAGAGTGAGACTCTGTCTCAAAAAAAAAGACAAGTTGCAGATGAGCTGAGCTTTGGGCAGAGCCAGTGGGATTCTAATGGGGGTTGGATGTTGTGCTCATCAGCAAGCAACAGTTAGTTGGTTGAGGGTTTTGATCACGGGGTAGCTACTGCCTTCCCCATTTTATCCAGCTCTGTAGTTGCTATAAAGTTGCTAGAACCTTGGCATATCACTTATCAGTTTTGTCACCTCAGATGGCTCCTTCACTGCTTGGGGTGTCTCCTGGGTGCGGGGCTCTCCTTCCTGTGGCCTCTGCTGACTGCCTGGCAATGGCATATGCTCTGGTGAGGGGAGGACCAGCGGTTTTTCCTGTTTGTTTTCTGCTTTCTCGTTTAACCCTCCTCGTCTTGTAAGATGAATGTTGTTGTCTCTGTTCACTATGCAGATGAGGACTTTGAGTCTCAGAGACACCACTAACTTGCCTGGTCCAAGACTTCTGGGCCTCTCAGGCTGCAGCCATCAATGCTGCAGTGACGTTTGCCTGGGAGGCTGACCCTGGGAGTCTGCAGGCGTATTAGGACCCCCTGATCCAGAAGACAGCAGAGATGTAGGCCAGGAAGGACCACTACCGAGCATCTGAGGGCAGGCACACCTCAGACTGACCAGAATACAAATGAATTCGAGTCACTTACAAAGAAAGTGGCATAAGGCCAGGCACAGTGGCTCATGCCTATAATCCCAGCACGTTGGGAGGCCGAGGTGGGAGGATCACTTGAGACCAAGAATGTGAGACCAGCCTGGACAACATAGCAAGATCTTGCCTCTACAAAAGTAAAAATTCAAAAAAGTGGCATTTGACACTTTTTTTTTTTTTTTTTTTTTTTTTGAGACGGAGTCTCGCTCTGTCACCCAGGCTGGAGTGCAGTGGCCGGATCTCAGCTCACCGCAAGCTCCGCCTCCCGGGTTTACGCCATTCTCCTGCCTCAGCCTCCCGAGTTGCTGGGACTACAGGCGCCTGCCACCTCGCCCGGCTAAGTTTTTTGTATTTTTAGTAGAGACGGGGTTTCACTGTGTTAGCCAGGATGGTCTTGATCTCCTGACCTCGTGATCCGCCCGTCTCGGCCTCCCAAAGTGCTGGGATTACAGGCTTGAGCCACCGCGCCCGGCCATACACTTTTTTTTTTTTTTAATTGAGATAGTTTCACTCTGTTCCCCAGGCTGGAGTGCAATGGTGTGATCTCGGCTCACTGCAACCTCCACCTCCCAGGTTCAAGTGATTCTCCTGCCTTAGCCTCCCAAGTAGCTGGGATTACAGGTGTGCGCCACCACGCCCAGCTAATTTTTGTATTTTTATTACAGACGAGGTTTCACCATGTTGGTCAAGCTGGTCTGTAGCTCCTGACCTCAGGTGATCCACCCACCTCAGCCTCCCAAAGTGCTGGGATTACAGGCATGAACCACTGTGCCTGGCCGACACATGCTATTAAGTGAAGCTGATGTGTTTGGTATTGTTTTCTTGTAGAAAGTGAGGGGCATTTGTGTAATGGATTTTGGAAGTGTTTAAAGAAACAAAAGGGAGTGTTGAGACGCCATCCACCCCTGAGAGAAGCTGCATTGGTATTATGGGGGGGAGGGGCACCAGGATGGGTGGCCCCACTTCTAGCCTCTGACTTCCTGAGCCTCAGGCCCATGTGGGCCCAGGCAGGGCCCAGCAGGCCGGGCTGCCCAGCTCCCCTCCACTATCCCCTCTGCCACCAGATGCCATCCGGCAGAGCAACCAGATGCTGCGAGAGCGCTGCGAGGAGCTTCTGCATTTCCAAGCCAGCCAGAGGGAGGAGAAGGAGTTCCTCATGTGCAAATTCCAAGAGGCCAGGAAACTGGTGGAGAGACTCAGCCTGGAGAAGCTCGACCTGAAGAGGCAGAAAGAGCAGGCTCTGCGGGAGGTAGAGCACCTGAAGAGATGCCAGCAGGTAGCCGGGGCAGGGCCAGGTTCTGAAAACCCATGGTGACGCCAGTGTTCCACGAGGGAACTCGTGGTCGGGGTCTCCCAAAGCACCCTGGGGCTCAGGGCTGTGCTGGGAGGGCTCAGAACTCAGAAAAGCCGTCACACTCTGAGTTCCGGTTTATTACAAGGAAAGGACACAGGTCACGGTGAGCGAAGGCTCAGGGTGCACAGGACAGGCTCCAGGAGAGACCAGGCGTGAGCTTCAGTGGCTCCTCGCCCAGGGCACAACAGGTATTGTGCCGACAGCACCTGTTTCTTTCAGCAACAGTGTGGGGGCAGCATGCGTGGAGTCATAACTAGGGAAGCTCACCCAGCCGTGGCGGCCAGGGTTTCCGTGGGGGGTGGGCTGTGTAGGCGTGGAGCGCCTGTGTGGCCAACCCTGGTCACTCGGGCTACAGCCACCAGAGGTCCAGCTGTGTGGCCCAGGGCTCCCCCATAAATCGTGTGGTTAGCACAGACCCCCTGGTTTCAGGGCCTTTGTGTGTGGGCTTGGCTGATTGCAGGATCCTGGCGATGTTAGTCAGGAAGGGGCTGTGCTGCCTTTGAGGGGCAAGGTGGGGAGAAGTGGTGGAGAGGAAACTTGCTGGCGGGTACCTGGCACTTGCCACAGCCAGGTTCCGCTCCCCTGGGAAAAGGCGTGGATGGTGGGCTGTGCACGCCACTCCACTCAGGGCTTGGAGCGCCTGGCTTAAGGTGTTGATTTCCTGTGTGGGAAGTGGATGAGTTTTCTACAGCTGCCGTGACCAAGCACCACAGACTTCAGCGAGGCCGAAGCCCCAGAAACGTGTGGCCTCCCGGTTCCGGAGGCCTGGAGGCTGAGCTAGCGGTGGTGTCCCCAGGGTGGGCTCCCGGCCAGGGACATGAGGGAGCGGCCTTCCAGGCCTCTCCCCGGCGCTGGGGGCCCCCGGCGGCGCCTCTCCAGCCTCCGCCTCCGTCATCCCGTGGCCTTGTCCCCGCGGGCCTCTGTGCCTGTCCTCCTCTTTTGACAAGAACACCGGAGATACACAAAGATACACAAAAGCGGGCCTTTGTTCAAGCTGGGAAAAGAGATTTTCTTCAGAAACCCCCGCTCACGGGGGAGAGAGCTGAGCTCCGTTCCCGCCCCAGCAGAGGCGGCATGGCCTTGCGAAGGGAGGATGAGGGAGTCGGGAGGGGGCGAGTGGAGGCTCAGGTGAAAGATGACGGGGCAGCCAGCGTCCGTGCCACGAGGCCAGCCGTGTGTGGGAGCTGCCGGTGCTTACCAAGGTTGGGATTCTTCCCTCCCGTGGAGACTGGGAGACCGGGCCCCGTGCCTCCTGAGGTTTCCATTTCCAAGGAGTGGCTGCGGGGCCCTCGGGAAAGACCCTGGGTTGTGGGTGCTACACAGATGTCTCAAAGGGACAGGCTAAGCCCTTGCTAGTAAATGCTGTAAGAAGGGGAGGTCAGGTGTTGGCCGGAACAGACAGTAAATGCTTTGGACAGCCCTGAGCGTTTCCAGACGGGAACTCACTCAAAAGGGGGCCGGGGCGTCCCAAGGGCGCGGCCTTAGGCTCCCAGAGGCCCCGTGAGGTGGTGGCCGGGTGTCTTCGTGCAGGGGTTTGAGTGGAGCGTGCCTGCCGAGACGTTCTGCAGTTCCCAGTGTTTAACAAAATTCAGTGTCCACTCTTTGATTTGCAAAAACTCTCCCATCCTAGCGGCCCCGGGTGTGGACTGGGGCCTGTGTTTACTTTGCCCTGTTCGTGCCTGACCTCCTTTTGCCCCAAGTCTCAGAGAGGCTGAGAGAGATCCCCTGCTGGGGCTGCAGCCGCAAGGCCACCGGGTTCAGCCCTCAAGGCCTGCTTGCCGGGGCAGTGACTAAGCCGTTGACAACCTCAAGGCAGCTTTGTGCTCCTTCGTCTCTTTGGGGATCTCTTTTGGCCCCATCTGTGTGTCTCACCCTGTGGCGGAGGGTTAAGGTGGGCAGCTGGGGAGGGTTGGGTGGCCCTTGGGCTCATGAGGCCCCAGGGCACCCAGGTTTGGGGGTGCCGAGGGCAGGAAAAAAGGCCTCATGGTGCGCAGGCCTCAGCCTCTTGCGGGTTGCCCCGGGGCTTGTGGATGGCAGGAGTGGGCCGCTGGGGAGAAGGCAGTGCTGACAGGAAGTGGCTTTTTCTCCTGCAGCAGATGGCTGAGGACAAGGCCTCTGTGAAAGCCCAGGTGACATCCTTGCTCGGGGAGCTGCAGGAGAGCCAGAGTCGCCTGGAGGCTGCCACTAAGGAATGCCAGACTCTGGAGGGTCGGTGAGTCGTGGGAGCCAGCTCCGGAGACCCCTTCCAGGGTTTCCAAAAGCATGAGGTGGGTTTAGGGGCTTCCAGGCTGCTCCTTGATGAGGCTAGACCGGGGCAGGCTGCGTAAACACGTTGGGGCAGGTGTCAGGAGAGGTCTGGGCCAGGCATCCGGGACCTGGGTCCCAGCCAGCTCTCCGCACTCTGTGACCCTTTGATGGAGTTTTGATTATTTCCTTAGGAGGCATTTTGGGGGCCCTGAGCCCACACCCACGGTGTCTAGTTCTCTGGAAGGACTTCTGGGACCGGTGCACGGTTGCCCGCGTGGCTGAGGTAGATGACAGTTTTGGAAAAGGGCACAGGGCAGGAGCCGCCAGGGCAGGAGCCGCGGGGGGAGTTGGAGAAGCCCTGTCCCAGCCTCCCACCGCCCTGCGAGCGGCACAGTGAGACGCGCCTCCCACACGGGCCATGTTCCTGCCCAGAGATGCCCACTAGACACTTGGCGCCCTGGGTGTTTACCGGGGACAGGTCCTGTGAGCGCCCTCTGCCAGGCAGGTACCTAAATCTCCGACTCCCAGCAACAGAGTGGGTGCTCATGGCAACCACGTTGTTCCTACAAATGGCGCAGGTGCAGGGACCGCCCTGACCACTAGGGAAAGTGTCACTGTGTCAAGGGAACTTTACCAGCCAAGGGCCAACCTTGCCAACCAGTGGCCTCAGGCCTGCTGGTTACTCTCTTTTGCAAAGGGGTCTTGGTTCTTGTGAGTGGGACCATTGGGTCAAAGGGCAGGGAGGTTTCTGTGGTTCTCATTCGGCCCTGCTTCTGCCCTCCAGACAGATGGATCAGCTGCCAGGGGGGCCCCGGCCACCCCAGCACAGTAGGCGGTCAGGGTGTACTTGGGGCAGCCGGCAGGGCAGAGGGGAGGGGAGCTCGACCCAGGCTCTGATGGGCAGAGGGAGCCCGTGCAGGGTGTGGGGGCAGCATGCGGGCAGGCGTGGAGGGGAGAGCCAAGAAGCAGAGTTGGGGTGACTAGAGAAGGGCCGTGTCTGCCTGTGGCCAGAGGGCACCCAGGACCTGCACAGAAGCACCCACCATCATCCCTGCAGTGAGGCTGTGTGGTGGGCTGAGGCCAGACCCTGGAAACTGGAGGTTAAGGGAGCTGTAGGGGGGCAGGTGTGGGAACTGAGCATCCGAGCAGGTGGTCTGGGACTCCAGCAGAGCTCTGGGCAGCACCAGGGATGGGGCCGAGTCCTAGTCGGCGTTGAGCTCAGTGCTTGCACGCCCAGGTGGGCAGTCTCTCACTTTTGGAACAACAGTCTCTCCTGACCCCTCCACTGAGACTTCTTTTGCTGGGGCCCCCAGCAACCCCCCATTGGAACTCCACAGGCAGTTCCAAGGGCTCCTCTCATCTGGCCCCAGCACTGCGGGATGCAGGTGACCCCATCCTTTTCTCGGACCACCCCCTTCCCCTGGCTTCCAGGTCTCCTTGGCATCTTGACCCTGTACTTGGTCACCTGCTGGGCCCCTACATTGAAGCAAACACGTCTCAAGCAAAGCTCCTCACCTGCTGCTCCCACCTGGCCCCCTGCAGTTGTCCTTGTGTCTGGTGACGGTGCCTCCACCCTGCTGCCTGGCTTCAGCTCACGGTCACAGAGTGTTCAGAGCCGACCCCCACCCCCCCGCCCATGCCCTGCGCATAGCCCCTCCTCTCCCCGTTTGTCCTCCCTGAGTCTGCTCTTTCCCTGTGCCAGGGCCCGGGCGGCCAGCGAGCAGGCGCGGCAGCTGGAGAGTGAGCGTGAGGCACTGCAGCAGCAGCACAGCGTGCAGGTGGACCAGCTGCGCATGCAGGGCCAGAGCGTGGAGGCCGCACTCCGCATGGAGCGCCAGGCTGCCTCGGAGGAGAAGTGAGTCAGCCGGGGCGGGGCCGCACCACGGGGTCTGTGGTTCTACACTTGATCTTAGCCAAAAGGCCGAGAAGTGTTGGGTCCATGGTTCGTTCTGCCTTCTGAGGAGTCCTTCAGATTCTGTCTGTGGCTGCGGGCCCATTCTGTCCCTTAGCCTTGCTAACAGTAGAGGCGACTATGATGACACCCGGTTTGTCTTTGACACAATCATGCCCTCTGCTATCCAGACCACGTCTCACTGCCTGTCCACACGTGGCCTTTTTTGTAGTTTTTTTTCCTAGCCACTAGGTCATCAGGGGACTTGTCCTTTAAAACCCCATCTAGGCTGGGTGCCGTGGCTCACGCCTGTAATCCCAAACACTTTGGGAGGCCAAGGTGGGTGGATGGCTTAAGCCCAGGAGTTCAAGACCAGCCTGGGCAACAGAAAGACAACAAAAATACCCCAAGCCTCCCTTCTACCGGCATCCAATCTGGGACCTCAGGTTCCTGTCCTTGGCGTGCCTTTTGAGTCTCCTTTAGAACAGTTCCCCTGCCTTTCTGAGCTGTTTGTGAAGTTCACAGTTTTGAAGAGTGCAGGGTAGTTCCATTGTATTATTACTATTAATTATTATTATTACTATTACTATTGTTATTTTCAAGACAGGGTCTTGCTCTATCGTTCAGGCTGGAGTGCAGTCACATTATCTCAGCTTACTGTACCTTCTGCCTCTTGGGCTCAAGCGATCCTCCCAACTAGCCGGGACTATAGGCACAGGCCAGCACACCTGGCTAATTTTTGTATTTTTGGTAGAGGTAATGTTTTCCCATGTTGCCCAGGCTGGTCTTGAACTCCTGAGCTCAAGCGATCCTCCCGCCTTGGCTTCTCAAAACGTTGGGATTACGGGTGTGAGCCACCGCATCTGGCCGCGATTTTATTATAAACATTTTAAAATACTAGCTTTTAGGAAAACGACATTAACTGCCTGGTGACCAGTCCAGCGTTCTGCTTTAGAGCTGACAGCCTCAGGAGTCCTCACACAGCCTTGGAAGACCCCATTCCAGGCCTGTGATGCGAGGGAGGGAAGGGAGCGGGTAGAGTTGGAAGCAGGCAGGAACTGTGACTGGACTGGGATGAGGTGGTTTCTCCAGCAAAAGCTCCTTTTCCTCAGGCGGAAGCTGGCCCAGTTGCAGGTGGCCTATCACCAGCTCTTCCAAGAATACGACAACCACATCAAGAGCAGCCTGGTGGGCAGCGAGCGGAAGCGAGTAAGTGCGGCTGCCGGGGCTCTAGGGCTGGCCTTGTCTCTTCCTCTCCCCGCTTCCCTGAACCTTGAGAATGGGCTTCTGGGAGGGACGCTTGACTTGCCTTAGACCTTTATCAGGCTGCAGCTGTGACAGCTCAGGGAAGCTGTGGGGAGATGGCAACCCCGGGATGTGGCTCTCAGGAGTGTGAGCAGGCCACCATAATAGGGGGCTGGACCAGAGCCTTGGGATGCTCCCTCTGTGGGGCTGGGGATATCTTGTCTCCATGGACATTCCCTCTTGCCAGCCATCGCCATCTAGGCACCTGGCTCAGCTTCCCCCAAGCCAAGGTAAGCCCGGCAACATTTCCACCCCAGTGTTGGTTGGGAGCCTTTTCCTAGTTTGTCCTCATCAGACCTAAGCTGGGTGCAGTTTGCTAGCGATCACGTTTTAGCAGGACACCATCAATCGTAAGTGTACCCAGAGGAGATTTATAAGGACAAAGCCTGAAGCCAGGTCACGTGGGGAAGAGTTAGCTACAAAACTGGCCACTTAATTTCTGGAGGGAAGCGTTGGTGGGGTGTGTCTGCGTGTGTCTCAGGGAGCTGGGGATGCCTGTGTGGGAGGAGTGCACCTCTGACCAGGTGGCAGAGTGGAAGGACTGAGGACTCTCAGCTTAGCTGTGCACGTGGCGGGCACAGGACCGGCTCGCTGTGAGTGGGTGTGGCCTGTGTCCTATGAAGGGTGGGAGGAAGGCTGTGCAGCTGGGGGTTCTGGGAAGGGAATGTCGGCCTGGCTGGAAGGTTGTGCCAGATGACCTCAGCGGCCTCTTCAGTCCTGAAAAAAACCTCAGCATCTCCTCCTCTGTCGTTTTGGGCCGTGACAGGACGCAGTCTTCTCCCTGTGCACGCTGAGATCCTGCAATGGGCCCTCAAATCAGGGGCTGGCATCACCCAGCTTGGTCAACCACGGCCACTCTTTCGTCCTTCTCAGTTCTTCTCAGCCAGCCTCGCCCCGGGCCAACGAGGCTCCGTCAGCTCCCCTTGCCCGTCTTTAGGGAATGCAGCTGGAAGATCTCAAGCAGCAGCTCCAGCAGGCCGAGGAGGCCCTGGTGGCCAAACAGGAGGTGATTGATAAGCTGAAGGAGGAGGCCGAGCAGCACAAGATTGTGATGGAGACCGTTCCGGTGCTGAAGGCCCAGGTGAGGGCCCTCCTCTCTGGCCCACCCTGGCACTGGGACCTGGAGTGCCTCTTTGGCGTCTCTTTTTTTTTTTTTGCTTTTTGAGACGGAGTTTTGCTCTTGTTGTCCAGGCTGGAGTGCAGTGGCACGATCTTGGCTCACTGCAACCTCTGCCTCCCGGGTTCAAACGATTCTCTTGCCTCAGCCTCCTGAGTAGCTGGGCTTACAGGCGCCTGCCACCACGCCCGTCTAATTTTTGTATTTTTAGTAGAGACAGGGTTTCACCGTGTTGGCCCGGCTGGTCTCGAACTTCTGGCCTCAGGTGATCTGCCCACCTCAGCCTTCCAAAGTTCTGGGATTACAGGCGTGAGCCACCGTGCCTGGCCTCTTTGGCATCATTTTGTAGTGGCCTTTCGTAAGCTTCTGAACCACTTGTGCTGCTCCTTAGACCTCTCGGTGAGCTTGGCGTTACTCGCCGGCGTGTCTGTTTCCTCTGCGCCGCTGGGGTCTCTGGGAGGGCAGCAGTGGGCTCTGCTTTGTTCCTATGGTGCGCGGCACAGTGCCTGGTGGGTGGCTGGCTTGTGGCGGGCACATCCCTTTCTGTTGGATTTGCCAGGCGGACATCTACAAGGCGGACTTCCAGGCTGAGAGGCAGGCTCGGGAGAAGCTGGCCGAGAAGAAGGAGCTCTTGCAGGAGCAGCTGGAGCAGCTGCAGAGGGAGTACAGCAGACTGAAGGCCAGCTGTCAGGAGTCGGCCAGGTGGGCCTCTGAGAACGTGCCCGTGTAAGCAGTGGGTGCGACACTGGGGGGTCGCCAGTGGTGACCGCAGGAGACGGATGGCTCCTGGTGTTCTGGGTTAGGGCTCACTGTGGTCCCTCTCCTCTCACCTGAGCTTCCAAGAGCTTCTTTGACACTAGTCCAGCCAAGGAGCTTTACAGAAACGCGTGCCTTGACTGGACGGTTTCTGTTTTCAAAGGATCGAGGACATGAGGAAGCGGCATGTTGAGGTCTCCCAGGCCCCCTTGCCCCCCGCCCCCGGTGAGTGAGTGAGCATTGGGCCTGTGGGAGGAGGTGGGTGGGGAGGGCAGGTGCTGCGCCGCGGGAGGTCACAGTTCGACCTTCCTGTCGCTCTCTGGAGACTTGACGGCGGGAGCTCGTATAGGCCACCCCATCGGTAGCCCACCCCCTTCCCTGAGGCTAAGGGAGGCGTGCCGTGGTATCGGCGGCTCCTGGTTTTACATGAGTGGCCTGTGAGACCAGGCCTGCCATTGACAGTCCTGCCAAGTCTCCGTCCCCTTCCATCCTCCCCTTCCCTCTGACTCTTCTCTTTTCCCAGCCTACCTCTCCTCTCCCCTGGCCCTGCCTAGCCAGAGGAGGAGCCCCCCTGAGGAGCCACCTGACTTCTGCTGTCCCAAGTGCCAGTATCAGGCCCCTGATATGGACACCCTGCAGATACATGTCATGGAGTGCATTGAGTAGGGCCGGCCAGTGCAAGGCCACTAGCTGCCGAGGACGTGCCCAGGACCGTGCAGTCTGCGCTTTCCTCTCCCACCTGCCTAGCCCAGGATGAAGGGCTGGGTGACCACAACTGGGATGCCACCTGGACCCCCACCCAGGAGCTGGCCGTGGCGCCTTACGCTTCAGCTCTTGGTCCACTGGTCGCCTCTTTTAGGGTAGATGCGGCCCTGATCAGGCCTGACTCGCTGCTCTTTTTGTTCCCTTCTGTCTGCTTGAACCACTTGCCTCGGGCTAATCCCTCCCTCTTCCTCCACCCCGCACTGGGGAAGTCAAGAATGGGGGCCTGGGGCTCTCAGGGAGAACTGCTTCCCCTGGCAGAGCTGGGTGGCAGCTCTTCCTCCCAACGGACACCGACCCACCCACCGCTGTGCCCTGGGAGTGCTGCCCTCGTACCGTGCACACGGGTGCTCTCCTTTTGGGCTGCATGCTATTCCATTTTGCAGCCAGACCGATGTGTATTTAACCAGTCACTATTGATGGACATTTGGGTTGTTTCCAATGTTTTTGTTACCATAAATAATGGCGTAGTAAAAATCCTTGTGCATTAGTTGTGCGTATCTTTGGCATAGATTCTGAGAAGTGACACCACTGAGTATGGGCGATGGGGTAGATGGTACCTGAGCCCCTTCCTCCTTGGAGCTTGGTCTCCCGTCTCTCCCCACCCGCTATTTCCCTAGCCTTGCCAAGGAGGAGGTGGGAAAGCCCGTTTGGGTTTTTGTCATTCGCTAGGCCATGCAGTTCTCCGTCAAGTGTGAGCTTCAGCATCTTTTCTGAGACTTAAGGATGCTTTTTAGTTCTGCTTGTGAATGGGCTGCTCATATCATATGTATATATGTATGTATATGTGTATATATGTGTGTGTGTGTGTATATACATATATATATATATATATATATATATATATATATTTTTTTTTTTTTTTTCTCCTTTTTTTTTTTGAGACAGAGTTTTGCTGTTCTCACCCAGACTGGAGTGCAGTGGCGCAATCTCAGCTCACTGCAACCTCCGCCTCCTGGGTTCAAGCGATTCTCCTGCCTCAGCCTCCCTAGTAGCTGGGACTACAGGTGCCTGCCACCACGCTCGGCTAATTTCTGTATTTTTAGTAGAGACGGGGTTTCACCATATTGGCCAGGCTGGTCTCGAATTCCTGACCTCAGGTGATCCACCTGCCTTGGCCTCCCAAAGTGCTAAGATTACAGGTGTGAGCCACTGTGCCCGGCCAATTTTTGTATTTTTAGTAGAGACAGGGTTTCACCATGTTGGCCAGGCTGGTCTCAAACTCCTGACCTCAGGTGATCTGCCTGCCTCGGCCTCCCAAAGTGCTAGGATTACAGGCGTGAGCCACGGTGCCCCGCTGGGCTGCTCATATCTTTTATCCATTTGTCTACTGGGTTGTTGTCTTTTGTTGCTCAGCTTTTAGAAACTCTTTGTCCATGAGCAGGATTAGCTTTGTGCCTGTGATAGAAATTGCAGATATCTTTTCCTGCTTTGACCTTGCTACTAGTGTTTCTTTGTTTTTTGTTTTGAGACAAGGTCTCTGTCTGTCACCCAGGCGGGAGTGTAGTGGCACAATCAGAGCTCACCGCAGCCTTGATCTCCCGAGCTCCAGCAGTCCTCCTGCCTCGGCCTTGCGAGTAGCTGGGATCACAGGCGCGGGCCACCACACCCTGCTAAACTACTGTGCTTCTCGGCCTCGAAGTTTTTTTTTCTTTGTGTAGTCACATTTATCCATTTTTTTCCCCTTTTACTACTTTTGAGTTTGGAGTCGTCATGACCACCTCGTGGTCTGATGGAAGGATGCTTCACACACAAGCACTTTTCTTTTTCCAACACCGAAGCATGCTCTTGTCTTCACCAAGAGTGTTGCTGCTCAGTGTGACCGGTGGTGGCTGTTTCATCACATTCCAGAAGTTTGTGATGCCGTTTCCTACACTGGCCCCAATTATGAAGAACAGACGACTCTACTTGTTTTACAAGATTCTGGAAATTTCCTAGGATGTCAGAGCCCTGGGCATTAACCCTGCAATTGTAGCAAAGGAAACAAAGTTGGAAGTTGACTCCCCAGCACCCGGGCCTGCCTTCCTGCCCTCCTCCAAGCTGCCCTGGTTGGGAACGGGATGTTGTGAATCCACCCCGAGGCTTCCTCACAGGGCTTCTTCCTGCTATTTGACAGTGTGAGGCTGGCTAGAATTGGGGTATGAAGCCTTCTAAAAATTAACCTGGCCTGAGGGCTTTCTCAG
Organism: Macaca mulatta; assembly: GCF_049350105.2. Taxonomy (NCBI): domain Eukaryota; kingdom Metazoa; phylum Chordata; class Mammalia; order Primates; family Cercopithecidae; genus Macaca; species Macaca mulatta. The sequence goes on from NC_133426.1 coordinate 160,747,683, forward strand.
CATCTGGGGGTGGGGTGTGGCGGGGAGTGATCTTTCCCCTTCTTCAAGCCAGGTGTCCATCAGATTGTACTTGGGAAACTGAAAGGCACAGACAGCTTCTCTGCTCACGGGTGCTGCACTTAATTCCTAATCTTGCAATTTTTCTACAAGAGCACTTTACATTTTTTTTTGGAGGGAGGGTGTATGAGTGGACTGTGGCTGCTGTAACAAAGCACTGCACACTTGGGGCTGAAAACAACAGAAACTCCTTCACAGTGTTGGAAGCCAGAGTCTGCAATCAAGTTGTCAGCAAGGCTGGTTTCGTTTCTTTTTCTTTCTTTCTTTCTTTTTTTTTTTTTTGATAGAGTCTTGCTCTGACACCCAGGCTGGAGTGCAGTGGCGCCATCTCAGCTCACTGCAATTTCCGCCTCCAGGGTTCAAGCAATTCTTGTGCCTCAGCCTCCCGAGTAGCTGGGATTTCAGGTGCCTGCCACCACATCCTGCAAGGCTGGTTTCCTCTGCAGGCGCCAAGAGAGTCATTTACGGGCCTCTGTCTCAGCCTCTGCTGGTTGCTTATAGAGCCATCACCCCAGTCTCTGCCTCTGTCATCACACAGTCTCTTCCTCTTCGTCTGTGTCTTCCCTTTTGTCTCATAAAGGACACCAGTCACTGGATGTAGGGCCCACATGGATAATCCAGGATGATCTCCTCATCTCGGCATTCTTTACATCTGGAAAGACCCTTTTCCCAAAGAAGGTCACACCCATGAGATATGCACGTATCTCTTCAGGGCCACCACACCACCCAGTATGGGGACATCCTCCAGAGCACACAGATGAGGGCAAATGCAGCAGCAGTGCCTGGGAGCTGGAAGAACCCACCGCCCTGCCTCCTTCCTCCTCTGGTAGCACGGTGTAGGGTTGACCGTATACCAGACACCAAGGATTTAAAACCATACCATTTGCCCGGAAGTAAGGCATTCGAAGGTTTTCCTTTTCGGCTTTACTTAGGTTGAGCTTCCAGAACAACTGGTCGGATTACTCTTGGGAGGGAACCAGCCTGCCTGCCCTATTGGCTGCGGCCCCTTGATGCACAAACCAGAACCCCGTTCCTCCTGGAGCTTGTGGCGTTCTCTGGTGTTTATGCGCGCTCCCCCTCCTGCCAACCAACGCACGAGAGCAGTGCGGGTGACCAGTAAGCACAGTGAGAAGGTGTTTCGCCCTCATCGGTAACTAAAACAACACCAAGTCCAACAGCAAGCAAAAAGTGATCTGAAAATGGCAACTGACGAAGCCCTAGGTGAGCGCTCTGCCGGCAAGGTGCAGGACAGAGGCCTTGCAATGCCGTCCCTTCCAAGGGGGCCATTTGCTGGGATGGAGCAAGCCCGTAGGCAGCGTCCTCAGCCCTGGTGTGTAACCCTAAGAGAGAGTCGGGCACTCACGATGACTCTGGCTTTGGGGAGGCGCTTCACTTCATCGTTTGTAGCTGCCAAAGGTCGGGGTAAGATAAGAGGCTGCATATGTAACGACGTGGCCCGGCACAGCTGGCATTTCGAACATCTCACACGCAACATGCCTTATAGCATGTTGGTGTGAACAGGCCAGGTGCCAAACTTATGGATAAAGCGTGACCCCAGTAGAGAAGTAAAAGCTCTGAGTGCACACCCTGCTAACATTTGGAGGGACGTGAGTAGCTGGGTGGCCAGTAATGAGAAGTTTCCCTTACATGTTAATATATTTCCTAAATGCTTATAATTTGCACGCATTCCTTTGATACACACAGAATACGTCTTCCCACACAGTCGCTCGGGTGTTAACGCAGCTTGGTTTTCTTCTGTGCCAGTGGCAGGGAAGAGCTCGCTGTTGACACGGCCACCCAGCAAGGCACGGGCAGGGGCTTACCGTGTCTCCTGGGGCTGCCGTGACCAAGCACCACAGACTTCGGCGAGGCCGAAGCCCCAGAAACGTGTGGCCTCCCGGTTCCGGAGGCCTGGAGGCTGAGCTAGCGGTGGTGTCCCCAGGGTGGGCTCCCGGCCAGGGACATGAGGGAGCGGCCTTCCAGGCCTCTCCCCGGCGCTGGGGGCCCCCGGCGGCGCCTCTCCAGCCTCCGCCTCCGTCATCCCGTGGCCTTGTCCCCGCGGGCCTCTGTGCCTGTCCTCCTCTTTTGACAAGAACACCGGAGATACACAAAGATACACAAAAGCGGGCCTTTGTTCAAGCTGGGAAAAGAGATTTTCTTCAGAAACCCCCGCTCACGGGGGAGAGAGCTGAGCTCCGTTCCCGCCCCAGCAGAGGCGGCATGGCCTTGCGAAGGGAGGATGAGGGAGTCGGGAGGGGGCGAGTGGAGGCTCAGGTGAAAGATGACGGGGCAGCCAGCGTCCGTGCCACGAGGCCAGCCGTGTGTGGGAGCTGCCGGTGCTTACCAAGGTTGGGATTCTTCCCTCCCGTGGAGACTGGGAGACCGGGCCCCGTGCCTCCTGAGGTTTCCATTTCCAAGGAGTGGCTGCGGGGCCCTCGGGAAAGACCCTGGGTTGTGGGTGCTACACAGATGTCTCAAAGGGACAGGCTAAGCCCTTGCTAGTAAATGCTGTAAGAAGGGGAGGTCAGGTGTTGGCCGGAACAGACAGTAAATGCTTTGGACAGCCCTGAGCGTTTCCAGACGGGAACTCACTCAAAAGGGGGCCGGGGCCTCCCAGGGGCGCGGCCTTAGGCTCCCAGAGGCCCCGTGAGGTGGTGGCCGGGTGTCTTCGTGCAGGGGTTTGAGTGGAGCGTGCCTGCCGAGACGTTCTGCAGTTCCTAGCACCATCATTTTCTCCTCCTCAGACCCCTTGGTTCTCCTCCCATGCCCCGGCAGCTGCTTCGCAGGCTCCTTGCTGGTTCCTTTGTCTCCGAGCTGAGTCCTGAATTCTCTTCCTCTCCTTGCTCTGACGCCCCCCCCTTCGTGACGTCGTCCATCTTCAAGGCATTGATGCTGATGACAGATTTCTATCTTCCAGTCCTGATCTGTTCCTTCATGAAAATGAGCCCAGTAGCCCGTCGAAGCCAGAACTGGACTTTTAGCCCTCACCCCCTGCCAACTCTGCCCTTTCCCTTATGCCCAGTTGCTTAAGCCAAAGTGGATTCCTCTTCCTCTCATGATCCAAACTCCTGAGTCCCTTCACCTTTTGCCTAGACTATCACGGCAACCTCATTGCTGCTTTCACAGTGGAGAGCGTGGGCTCCCTGTGATCTACTCTCCACACGGCAGCTGGTGTCATCTGGTAAACCCTTGCTGAAACCCTCCCATGCCCTTCAGTTGCCCTGGAAACCTGAACTCCATCCGCAGCCTGGCTCCCAGAGCCCCCACGCCACTGGCACTCACGTTATGTCCCTCTCCTGCTGGCCCGCTGCACCCAGCCGCACCACATGCTGGCCGTACCACATACACGCTGGCCAATTTTGGCCCTTCCTCGAACACACGGCGCTTGTACCTGTTGTCCCCTCATCTTTGCATGGCCGATTTCTTTTTCTCATTCAGCTCTAAGTTTAAATCTTCAACAGTTCTAAGTGGATCACCTTCTTCACCTTAAAGTCCTCATCCTAAATCACACTGCGCTGTTTTAACTCCCTGCTTGGCAGTCCAAATGGCCTCATTTATTCTGCTTTGTTTTCTCTCTCCTTCCACCAGAGGGAGAGCAGAGGCCTCCTCCAGCTCAGTCAGGCACCATCCCCCGGAACAGCGGTCCCCAACCTTTTTGGCACCGGGGACTGGTTTTGTGGAAGACAAATTTTCCACAGACAGGGGTGGGGTGACGGTTCAGGGATGAAACTGTTCCACTTCAGATCATCAGGCATTAGTTAGATGCTCATAAGGAGCACACAACCTAGATCCCTCATACACGCAGTTCACAATAGGGTTTGCGCTCCTGTGAGAATCTAAGGCTGCCGCTGATCTGACAGGAGGCAGAGCTCAGGCGGTCACGGGAGCAATGGGGAGCGGCTGTACATACAGATGAAGCTTCACTCGTGTGCCCGCCACTTGCCTCCTGCTCTGCAGCCCAGTTCTTAACAGGCCACAGACCCGCATCGGTCCCCGGCCGGGGGGTTGGGGACCTCTGCCCTAGAACGACGCTCAGCACAGCCAGACTCGGTACACATTTCTTGGTGGCCTGAGCTTGTCTTGAAGCTCCATCAGGATTTCTCGGTCAATATTTTTGTAGACCCTACCCTGTCACCGTAAGTGGTGCTTGGTAGAAATGACTGTATTAATGTGATAGAGATAACACGGAAAACCCATGGTAGAGAGCATGGCGACTAACTTGGGGGGACTTCTTTTTGCCTTTTTTTTTTTTCATTTTTGCAGAGATGCAGATATTGTCATATTGCTGGGGCTGGTCTCAAACTCCTGGGTTCAAGCAATCCTCCCGCCTGTGCTTCCCTAAGTGTTGGGATTACAGGCCTGAGCCACTGTGCCCTGCATGGGGGGACTTCTTATAAGCATTTTTATTTATTTATTTGGAATTCGGATGCATAGATCACGTTGACCTGATAATGTATGCGCAAGAGCACAGACTCTGGGGTCTTATGGACAAGCCCCACTCTGCCTCTTGCTTAATCTCTCTGAACCTTAGTTTCCTCATCTGTAAAAAGGGCAGAAATGCCATCCGTGTGCAGCAGAGTACTGATGAAAGGATGGATGCAATGCTCTTACAGCAGTGCCCGACCCAAGGCACAAGGAAAAACCACGAAAGCAATTCCAGTTTACACCACGCCCCAAATTGGATTTTCCATTCGACTATAATTCCTCCCAATAAGGGCTCAAAACGTTGTCTCAGGGAAGTCGATTGGTGGTTGGTTGCCCACGGCTGGAGGAGTTGGGGGAAAATGGGGAGCGACTGCTAATAGAGACAGGGTTTCCTTTTGGGATGTAGAGAATGTCCTGAAGCTGGTCATGCTGATGGTTGCACGTATCTATTAATATACTAAAAGCCATCCAATTGTACACTTTAGACATGTGAATTGTGTAGCGTGTGAATTAAACCTCAAGTTGTTATTTTAAAAATGCTGTCTAGGACACCTGTGCGCCTCCTGTAAGCTCCCATGAAAATGCAAATGAAGCCGGGCACGGTGGCTCACGTCTGTAATCCCAGCACTTTGGGAGGCCAAGGCGGGCGGATCACAAGGTCAGGAGATCGAGACCACGGTGAAACCCCGTCTCTACTAAAAATACAAAAAATTAGCCGGGCGCGGTGGCGGGCGCCTGTAGTCCCAGCTACTCAGGAGGCTGAGGCAGGAGAATGGCGTGAACCCGGGAGGCGGAGCTTGCAGTGAGCCGAGATCGCGCCACTGCACTCCAGCCTGGGCGACAGAGCGAGACTCCGTCTCAAAAAAAAAAAAAAAAGAAAATGCAAATGAAGACACAGAAGAAGATCAACATTGAACATTTACACCATCACCTAAAGCTATGTTTGACAGGTGACCTTTTTTTCCTTCCTTCCTTCCTTTCTTCCTTCTTTCCCTCTTCCTTATTCCTTTCTTCCTTCCTCCCTCCCTTCCTTCCTTCTCTCCTTCCTTTTTTCCTTATTCCTTCCTTCCTTCCTTCCCTCTCCTCCCTCCCTCCCTCCTTCCTTCCTTCCTTACGTTTTTAACAGTAGAGACAGGGTCTCACTGTGTTGCCCAGGCTGGACTTGAACTGCTGGAATCAAGTGATCCTCCCACCTTGGCCTCCCCAAATGCTGGGATTACAGGCTTGAGAACTGGCAGGGAGAATGGGCGACTGACTTTGTCTCGTGAAGCAGAGTGACCCTACTCTGTCCTTTCCTCAGAGACTCAGGGTTGGTACCAACCAGGAAACTAGCAGCTGCTCTTGTACTGGGCCCAGGTTGCTTTCTCTATAGTCATTGAGAGGCAAACCCTCAAACAGAGAGTGTGTCAGCAGGGGGCAGGCAGCTGATGGATGTCATTGTACCCTTGGGGGAAGAGAACTCAGCAGGCAAAGGAAGTGGGGAGATCCAGGGATTCCATCGGTCGCGGTCGCGTTGGTTCTGAGTTTCGCAGGCCTGAGGGGAAGGGGTGGGATTTTCTTTCTGAGTCTAGGAGAGCCAAAGTCGATAAATGTGTGCTATAGCTGGAAATAAGTCTTCTCCCGCACCTAGTGGGCGGTGGCCAGGGTGGTCTGTCTGTCCATCCCCAAAAGCATTGCAAGACCTGCCATCCGTTTCTGGTGATGCTGGCTGGTATTATTGAGACTGATATTTCTGCTGAAAATAACTGCAAATGAAACAGTTTGAGACTGTTCAAAACAACTGAGAACCAGCAAGCGAGCAAAACCTGAGAGGAAGTGGGAATCCAAGAAGAAGTACGCCACTGAAGCTGCTTATTTCCCGAGGACGCTGGGTGACCTGGGCAAACTTGGGTTTTGGTTCTGGAGGCCGTCCAGGCAAGGGAGGCAGCAGGCAAGGACCAAAGCCTTTGTGAAGTGTGGAGAGTTGAAGAGCAGCCCTCACTGCATTAAGGAAACCCCACCCCAGCTCTGCAGACTGCGGGGAAGCAGGAGATGAAAGGAAAGGGAAAACACCCATCTGCAAAGTTGTGGCCAAGGGCCAGGTTCTGTGCAGACTCGCAGTCTAGGTTTTCCTGGTGGGGCCATTCAGTGGCCCTGAAGTCCTAAATTTGGTCTGAGGTGGTCCTGGGCCGACAGTACCCATATTAGTTTCCTAGGGCTGCCATAAGAAACGGTCACAAACTGGGGGGCCAAAAACAACAGAAATGGATTCTCCCGTGGTTCTGGAAGCTACAAGTCTGGAATCCAGCTGTCAGCAGGCTTGGTTCCTACCGGAGGCTTTGTGGGAGAATCTGTTCCATGCCTCTCTCGTAGCTCCGGGTGGTTTCCGGCAATCCTTGGCACTCTCTGTCTTGTAGAGGCACCGCTCCAATCTCTTTGCCTCCTTCTTCGTGGGGTCATCTTCCCAGTGTGTCTACCTCTCTCTCCTATGAGGACACTAGTCATATTTGATTAGCGCCCACCCCAATCTAGTATGACCTTAACTTGATTACATCTGCAAAGACCCTATTTCCAAATCGGGTCACATTCCCAGGCACCCAGGTGTTAGGACTTGAACATCCCTTTTTGGGGGACACAGTTCAACCCACAATGGTTATCCCAATGGATGTGCGGACTTGTGGGAGCCTAGGGTTGAGATGCAGTTCCATAAAAGTTCCTGAACGAGAGCGTGTCCTTTGCAGGAGCATGGATGGAGCTGGAGGCCATTATCCTTAGCAAACTAACGCAGGAACAGAAAACCAAATCCCACATGTTCTCACTTATAAGTGGGAGCTAAATGATGAGAACACACGGACACATAGAGGGGAATGAAGCACACTGGGGCCTTTTGCAGGGCAGAGGTTGGGAGGAGGGAGAGTATGAGGAAAAATGGCTCATGGTTACTAGGCTTAATACCTGGGTGATGAAATAATCTGTGCAACAAACCCCCATGACACACGCTTATCCGTATAACAAACCTGCACATGTACCCCTGAGCTCTTAAAATAAAAAGAGCGATATATTAATATAAGAACTTCAGGAGCACTGGGGAAAGAAGTTCTTAATGATAATGAGCAGTGCACATAAAAACTAAGCACACCCGGGGCAGGAAAGAGACCATGAGACTAAGAGTTCAGATGCTGGAGGCTGGGTGCAGCGGCTCACACCTGTAATCCCAGCACTTTGGGAGGCCGAGGTGGGCAGATCACAAGGTCAGGAGATCTAGACCAGCCTGGCCAATATGGTGAAACCCCGTCTCTACTAAAAATACAAAAATTAGCCAGGCGTGGTGGTGGGCGCCTGTACTCCCAGCTACTCAGGAGGCTGAGGCAGGAGAATCACTTGAACTCGGGAGGTGGAGCTTGCAGTGAGCCGAGATGGCGCCACCGCACTCCAGCCTGGGCGACAGAGTGAGACTCAAAACAGATGCTGGAGCCACCACACAGATGACAGAACAACTGAACTTTAATAAATAAATAAATAAATAATAAAAATAAACCCTTGAGAATATCTGCAGGGAATAGGGAATATATATATATTCAAAAAGTAACAGCTGTCTAACTTCGTATTTGTTCGTTTATTTATTTATTTGAGACAGGGTCTCACTCTGTCACCCAGGCTGGAGGGTAGTGGCACAATCACAGCTCATTGCAGCTTTGACCTCCCGGGCTCAAGCAATCCTCCCGCCTCAGCCTGTCGAGTAGCTGGGATTACAGGCGCGTACCATCACGCCCGGCTAATTTATTTTTATTTTTATTTTTATTTTTTTGCAGAGATGGGGTTTCGCTATGTTGTCTAGGCTGCTCTCGAACTCCTGGGCTCAAGCCATCCTCCCACCTTGGCCTGCCAAAGTGCTGGGATTACAGGCGTGATGAACTCAGTTTATTTTTCTCTTTCTAAAAACTACCTACTTGCTTTCTCTGTGCCCGGAAAAGCCTTCAAAGCAATGCTAATGCGTCGTAGCTGGCACCAAGACTGTGGACTGAAGTGCTCCTGCTGAAGGTAAATTTGAGACATGACCACAGCGTTTGTCAAGAGGACACTGCTGCCAACCAGTTTGAGTTGCCATTGGCTACGAATGGAGCATCAGAAGGAACAATGGCCCTTCCTGCCGGCTGCTCTGCCGGTCTTCCTTCCCGCCTCTCTTCCTCGATCCTGTCCTTCTCCCCATCTTCTTCCAAAAGCCCCTGGGATTGGGGGCCCACTCAAGGCAAGTGTGGAGGGCGGCTGGGGACCAGTGTGAAGCATGATCCTCCACTGAGCGCAGCAGTGTCCTGCACAAGGAAGTTTTGTGGAGTAAGGAAGGGAGTCGGCGAGGGTGACAGTGTCCTGGGGAGGGGTCAGGGGTCCAAGAGAGGAACGTGTGCCAAGTTGGGTGGTGACCTGATGGGCTCAGATGATTGATTGGCTTTGCAGTAAATATATGAATTATGTAGGGACCTGGCTTTCTCACCATTTGGAAAAGGAGTTGCAGATATGAAAAGGGAGAAGGCTTGAATGTGGGTTCGATTTGGAGTTGTTGGTGTGAACTCATTGATCTAGTCTGAATGTTTGTCCCCACCCAAATCTCATGTTAACTTGTAATCCCCAGGGCTGGAGGTGGGGCCTGGTAGGGGGTGTTTGGGTCACGGGGGTGGATCCCTCAGGAATGGCTTAGTGCCGTCTTCGTGATAGTGAGTTCTCGAGAGATCTTGTCATTTTAAAGTGGGTGGCATTCCCCCCTTCCCCCCACACACATTCTCATTCTCTCTCTCTCTCTCCCTCACTCGCTCCTGCTTTCGCCATGAGATACACAAGCTCTCGCTTTGCCTCCCACCACAAGTAGAAGCTTCCCGAGGCCTCTCTAGAAGCCGGGCAGATGCCAGCACTATGCTTCCTGCAGAGCCTGCAGAACCAAGAGCCCAGTAAATCTCTTTTCTGTATAAATTACCCAGTCTCAGGTATTTCTTTATAGCGGCACAAGAGTGGCCTAATACACTTATGGCTTTCAATGTACAGATAGGTATAGAAATAAACATAGCTGTAATGTAGGGCTGTGCGTATGCATATGTCTCAGCTCCATCACTTAGAAGGCCTGGGACCATCTCAATAGCAGTGAGTCGACTTAGCGCCTGGGTCTCGATTTCTAAACAACAGTCTTGATTAAAAAGAACAGAGCTCATTAGAGAAATGACTGATTCCAGGGCCAGGGCAGAGAAAGTCCAAGATTAACTGGATCATCTTGTTGTCCCAGAAAAATAAGGAAGTGCTTAAAGAACAACGGAGACACATTTAGCTGGACTAAGACAGAGAGAGAGAGGACTAACATCAGAAACGAAAGTAGGCACGTTACTACTGACCTTGCAGAAATAAAAGTATGCATGAGAGCACGGAAACATATGACTTCCTTTAACTTCATTCTCCTCCTTTACTTCTGAGTTGGTCAAGAATTAGAAGCAAGAGTTTGGGAACACTTTGCTAAAAGGGTTTCTATTCACTGCTGCAGATATAGCTAAGCTATACATATATAGATATAGATGATAGAGATAGATAGAGATGATAGATAGATAGATAGATAGATAGATAGATAGATAGATAGATAGAGACAGACAGACAGAAGACTGGGTCTCACTTTGTCACCCAAGCTGGAGTGCAGTGGCGTGAACATGGCTTACCGCAGACTTGACTTCCTGGGCTCAATGCCATCTTCCCGCCTCAGCCTCCAGAGTAGCTGGAACCACAGGCGTGCGCCACCACGCCTGGCAAATTTTACAATTTTTTGTAGAGAGTAGGTACAGCCATGTTGCCCCGGCTGCTCTCGAACTCTTGAGCTCAAGCAATCTGCCCAGCTCAGCCTCCCAAATTGTTGGGATTACAGGCGTAAGCCACCATGCCCGGCCAATTGCAGCAATAATATTCTTTTGCAAAAAATTTGTTCACTGTTGGTACCGAAGAGCTGTTGAACATCCTATTACTGGACAGGAAGCATTTGTCATGGTACAGGCCAGGGTTTTCTGCCCCAATCAGGGTCTGATGTTAGGAGGTACGTGGAGAGATGGGTAACCCTAACAGTGTCACCGTTTTCTTACTTTCCCCCAACAACTCATCTCATTTATTCATGTTTGTGTTTTGCAGACAATCGGAAATAACACGTCACAGTTACAAGTGCCATTACATATAGTGGTAGTTTTTCTGATCCTAGACAAAGACCACTTGAGTTTATTACAACCCCTATCAGCCATGGTACTTTGGGACAGTCACTCAGCCTCTCTTAGGTTTAGTTTCCACGTCTATGAATAGGATGACAATCATATTCTGCATGCTTGCTCTGAGGATGGAAAAGACCATTTCCCTTTTTTTAGAGTCAGGGTCTCGCTCTGTCGCCCAGGCTGGTGGGAGTGCAGTAGTGCGATCACGGCTCACTGGAGCCTCGACCTCCTGGACTCAAGTGTTCCTCCCACCTCAGCCTCCCGAGTAGCTGGGACCACAGGCATGAGCCACCGTGTCTGGCGGAAAAGACAGTTTTTATAATGACTTTTATCTCTTTTATTTCTTGACAAAACCATGTTTTTGTTCACTACTTCAAGGTGAATGATGTCCTTCCGGTTCCAAATCTAGTGTCTGATTTGAGTGCTAGCTAGCCACTGGATAGATGCTGGAGGAAAAACAACTGCTCTCTGATTTGATTTTATGCTTAAGCAGATTTTCTGGAAGCTTGCACACCTGTTATCTTTGAAAAAATAAATCGGTTATTGGTTAATTTTTTCCCCAAACAGTGATACAATGAGTTATGATTATAACATGACATACGTGTACCTCAAAATCATTGTGTAGTACAAATCACAAAACTTACAGGAAAAATGGGGTTGGGGCACAATACTCAAAACCTTTGTCAGTGACACATAAAAAAAGAAGATGGGAACCTAGTAACAATGGTAGCACAGTTCTATGCATGTTAAATGGCTAAAAAATACTTAAGTGCTGCAGCAAGTATGGCACCTCACCTTGAATAAGACCTGAAGTTTGCTTGTGGAAATGGCGGTGGAAGGGTTGCAGGCCATGAATTGGTGAAAGGAGGGTGTTCTGAAATTGGACAGAAAGTTGTAACACCAGATGCGGACTAGTGTGGCTTATACTACGTGTGCTGAGCCGAGGGAGTGGAGTAAGGTGGGAATCCCCTGGGAATTTAAGTAAACACTGATCCAAATGTTTGTTTAAAACCAATTCTCTTGTATTCATTACGTTGGCATTTAGGAATGAAGTGATGTTTCCAGGACCTATGTTGATTGAAAGACCAAAGATTTTGTACCTGTTGAGTCTACGTCTTTACAGTACAGTAAATTTGTAAACTCAGAAGAGTTTAAAGATTCAGTCAACAATTGGGTATTTAGCAAGGCACTCTGGGAAACAGAAAAACTATAAGACAGTCTCTGCCTCGGGGCGACCAACTACTTTTTAAAAATTTAACTGGAGTGTATATGAAAGAGGAAATGGAGGCGGCCTGGTGCAGTGTGGCTCACGCCTGTAATCCCCACACTTTGGGAAGCCGAGGTGGGAGGACCGCTTGTGTCCAGGAGTTTGAGACTAGCCTGGGCAACATAGTCAGATGCCATCTCTACAAACCATTTTAAAAAATGAGTCAGGCGTGGAGGTGCGCACCTATAGTCCCAGCTACTTGGGAGGCTGAGGTGGAAAGATGGGTTGAGCACGGGAAGTCAAGGCTGCAGTGAGCCGTGATTGCACCACTGCACTCTGACCTGGGTGACACAGTGAGACCTTGTCTCCAGAAAAAAAACAACAAAAGGAGGAAATGAAAATCTAGAAAAAATATGTGAAATCTTTTCCTATCAGATGTTCCCCCCTAAGCTTTAATGATCCTATTTCAATAAAGGAAATATGGGAGAATATTGATGACTGGCAGCATGTAGTGGTTAAGAGCACCGGACTGGGAGCTGAAGAGTCTGTGATTCCCGAACTCCTGGGCTCAAGCGATCCTCCCACCTCGATCTCCCAAACTATTGGGACTATAGGCATGAGCCAACATGCATGGCCGAGTCTGTGATTCTTTACTGGAATTGAGTGACGTGTGTTTCCTTCTTAAATGACATTGTGAATTTCCAAGATCCTTGAAATCTCTTTGCATCTCTTTCCAATTTGCCATCACTATGCCTGAAGTTCAGCTGAAATGCTTATATTTCAGCTTAGACCATTACCTGTATTCTGATCAAATATGTTATGGCATCGAAGCTAATTTTGAGACATGGTCCCTAGGCCACGGGACCTAATGACCAGAGATGGAAGTCCATGTGCTGCTTCTGTCCCAAGGGAGATGAGTATCTGTTAGGGGCTCACTCGGGACTCTGTGCTGCTACCTGAGTGCGACGCAGATGCTGGAGACTTGAAAAGATATCACTGTAGACCCCAACCCTGTTATAGCTGATGAGGAAAAAAACTGAGACCATGTATTATTGCCCCCACAAAATGCATGTATTATATTGATAAGATGTGAACAATATATTATTCCTCACTATTCTGCAAGTTGCCTTTCCATTTTGTTGATCGTTACTGAATTCTTCCACCCTCAAAAAGGATTATATGAGAAGATTGTGAACAATTGTTTGCCAACACATTAGATAACCTAGATGAAGTGGACAAATTCCTAGAAATGTACAAACTATGAAAACTGACTCAGGAAGAAACAGATTTCATTTCCTTCAGATCTATACCCAGAAGTGGATAGCTGGATCATATGGTAGTTCTATTTTTAATTTTTTGATGGACATTCACAGGCCTGGAGGCCAAAGAGGCAAGAAAGGATTTTTGGACCCGGCCCAGGACCCTGCTGGCCTGCGCACCCTCGGGACACTGCTATCTGTGCCCCAGCTGCTCCAGCTTCAGCCATGTCTAAAAGGGCCCCAGATACACTTCCGGCTGCTGCTCCAGAGGGTGCAAGCTGTAAGCCTTGGTGGCTTCCATGTGGTGTTAAGCCTGCGGGTATGCAGAGGGCAAAAGTTGAGGCTTGGGAACCTCTGTGTACATTCAGAGGATGTATGGAAACACCTGAATGTCCAGGCAGAAGTCTGCTGCAGGGACGGAGCCCTCCTGGGGAAACTCAACTAGGGTAGTGCAGAAGGGAAACCTGGGGTTGGAGTCCCCACACAGAGTCCCCCCTGGGGCACTGCCTGGTGGAGCTGTGAGAAGGGGGCCACCGTCCTCCAGACCCCAGAATCGTAGATCCACCGGCAACTTGCATTATACTCCTGGAAAAGCTGCAGACACTCAACACCAGCCCAGGAAAGCAGCCGAGGGGGCTGTACCCTGCAGAGCCACAGAAGCGGAGGTGCCCAAGGCCTTGGGAGCCCACCCCTTGCATCAGTGTGGCCTGGATGTAAGACATGGAGTCAAAGGAGGTTATTTTGGAGCTTTAAGAATTAATGACGATTTTCTGCTGTGCCCGCCCACACATGTAGTTTCCTCCGCACATGCGTGCCTTCCCTCCTTCCGGCCTTCAGGGTCCATGGCCACCATGGCGTATTAGGGGTAGCAGTGCCTGTGGCAGCATTGGCCTTTGCAGTGGTGGCAGCAGCACCAGGCTCTGCAGTGGCACCCACCGGCGGCTTAAGCCATGGCACTTCTCACAGCATTCAGCAGCAGCATTGCTGTAACTGACAAAGACACCTTCGAATTAAGCACATTCCTTGATTCCAGCAAAGCACTGCACCATGACCAAGATGAGCTTCCTGAGCAGTGAGGTGTTGGTGGGGGCTTGATGTCCCCCTTTGACCAGTCAGGTTTGGGGACTGAAGAAAGCCTAGGTCTCTTAGATGACTACCTGGAGGTGGCCAGGCACTTCAAACCTCATGGGTTCTCCAGCGACAAGGCTAAGGCAGACTCCTCCGAATGGCTGCCTGTGGGTGGGTTGGTCAGTGCCTCCGACAATGGCAAGGAGGATGCTTTCTTTGGGACAGATTGGATGTTGGAGAAAACGGATCTGAAGGAGTTCGACTTTAATGCCCTGTTGGGTATAGATGACCTGGAAACCATGCCAGATGAGCTTCTGGCCACGTTGGATGACTCGTGTGATCTCTTTGTCCCCCTAGTCCAGGAGACTAATAAGGAGCCCCCTCAGACGGTGAACCCGATTTGCCATCTCCCAGAAAGGTGAACAAAACCCAACCAGGTTGCCCCCTTCACCTTCTTGCAACCTCTTCCCCTTTCCCCAGAGGTCCTGTCCTCCACTCTAGATTATTCCTGTAGTCTAGAGCTGGGAAGGGAAGCAGATATCTCTGAAGGAGATAGGAAGCCAGACTTCACTGCTTACATTTCCATGATCCCTCAGTGCATAAAGGAGGAAGTCACTCCCTCAGATAATGATAGTGGCATCTGTATGAGCCCAGAGTCCTATCTCAGCTCTCCCCAGTACACCTCCAGGGGCTCTCCGAGTAGGAGCCTGCCATCTCCAGGTGTCCTCTGTGGCTCTGCCTGTCCCAAACCTTATGACCCTCCTGGGGAGAAGATGGTAGCAGCACAAGTAAAGGGTGAGAAACTGGATAAGAAGCTGAAAAAATGGAGCAAAAACAGAACAGCAGGAACTAGGTATCACCAGAAGAAGAGGGTGGAGTAGGAGGTCCTCGCTGGTGAGTGCAAAGCCCTGGAAAAGAAGAACGAGGCACTGAAAGAGAGGGCAGATTCCCTGGCCAAGGAGATCCAGTACATGAAAGATTCGATAGAAGAGGTCTGCAAGGCAAGAGGGAAGAAAAGGGTCCTCTAGTTGAGGGTAGTCAGGAGCATCAGTGTGCTTGTACACAGGAGTCTCACGCTGTAGCTGTGTGTTTGAATAAATTATTTTGTAGTGGAAAAAAAAAAAAAAGAATTAGTGGCTGTCCTGTTGGGTTTTGGACTTGCATGGGGCCTGTAGCCCCTTTGTTTTGGCCGATGTCCCCCTTTTGGAAAGGGAGTCTTTACCCAATGCCTGTACCTCAATTGTATCTTGGAAGTAACTAACTTGTTTTTGATTTTACAGGCTCATGGGCAGAAGGGACTTGCCTTATCTCAGATGAGACTTTGGACTGTGGAGTTTCGAGTTAGTGCTGAAATGGGTTAAGACTTGGGGGACTGTTGAGAGGAGATGATTGTATTTTGCAATGTGAGAAGTACATGAGATTTGGGAGGGGGCAGGGGTGGAATGATATGGTTTGGATTTATGTCCCTGCCCAAATCTCATGTTGAACTGTAATCCCTAGTGTTGGAGGAAGGGCCTGGTGGGAGGTGATTGGATCATGGGCGTTGGTTTCTCCTTTGCTATTCTCATGATAGTGAGCTCTCACGAGATCTGGTTGTTTAAAAGTGTGTAGCATCTCCCCCTTCACTTTCTCTTTCTCCTTCTCTGGCCATATAAGATGTGACTCCTTTCTCTTTGCCTTCTGCTATGATTGTAACTTTCTTGAGGCCTCCCCAGCCATGCTTCCTGTAGAGCCTGCAGAACTGTGAGTCAATTAAACCTCTTTTCTTTATAAATTACTCAGTTTCAGGTAGTTCTTTATAGCAATGCGAGAACAGACTAGTACCGTCACTATTGATGAGAATGTTGAGCTATAGGTACTCTCATACATTACGGTGGAAGCGAAAATTGGCTCAAACCACTTGGAAAAACATGGCATTATCTAGTAAATTTCGAGATATGTATTGCCTGTGATACAGCAATTCCAAAAAGAAACTTGGACGTGTGCTTCAAGAGACCTGTACAAGTATGTTCATAGCCAAGGGATGGAAACTATCCAAATGCCTGCCCATCATCAGCAGAATGGATAAATTAGAGGACTAGGAAACTCTGCTGTAATGTAATAGGTAGTTTCCAAGAAATCCAATCACATACAATGTGAAACTGTGTTACTGTGGGGTTAATGAAGTGAACGAGGCAAGCCTACTGGACCATCCAAATCTGTCCTGATCCCGGCTGGAGTTTGATGCCATCTAGTGGCAGATGTTGCTCTGGCTGAAATATTGATGGAGGAGATTTCCGGCCCAGTGGCTGATTGAGACTTCCAGGACAGTGGCAGTATCTCCGGGAATCTCTCAATCAGTTAGGACTTCCTTTCTTGACTTGATCTGGTGATAATAGGCCGGGAAAATAATGGGGACCAGGAGACCCTCCCTCTGTCTTCCTGCTTCCTAAGACAGGGTCACGTGTACTTTACTCTCCCTTCCCTGACCTGTTGAAGGTAAGAACTTTAGCCTGCCTCTGTCTGAGAATGGGGACTGAGCAGAGGATGACAGGAAGGATGGCAATCACTAAGTGGGTTATGTCTCATTTTCAGCTATTCCAGGTGTAATTGTGTTACCAAGTTCTCTGGTTTTTAAAATTCATCATTTAATGAAATATATGCAATGAAATACAGTAGTGAAAATAATGAACTGGAGGTACACGCAAGAGCTTGGGTGAATTTTTCTTTCCTGTAAGTAAAAACATTTTTAACTGATGTATGATAACTCCACATATTTATGGAGTATATGTGATATTTTGATACATGCAGACGCACACACTATGTAATGATCAAGTCGGGGTATTTAGGATATCCTCCACCACCTCAAGCATTTATCATTTCTTTTTTTGGGGAACATTTCCTATCTTTTAGCTATTTTGAAATATACAATAAATAGTCCCTCTACAGTGCTATCAAACACTAGAACTTACTCCTTCTATCCAACTATATGTTTGTCCCCAGTAACCTCCCCACCCTCCCCACCTTTCCCAGTCTCTGGTAACCATTATTCTGCTCTACCTCCAAAAGATCAACTTTTTTAGTTTCCACGTGAGTGCCAATATGCTTTTCCCAGGTGCAGAGGCTGCTGATTCCTGGATTTGGACGGTGGGGGAGAGTGGTTTGGATTGCAGTACCTCCCCCTTCCTCAGGGCTAGACCCTGTCCGGTCACCTCCTGTTGCCACAGGTGTGCCTGGCACAGACATCCAGCTCCCAGGGCCGTGCCGCCCTTACCCCTGCATGCCTCTAGAGGTACCTGTCCCGTGGATTTGACCCCCCTTCCGGACACACAAGTAGATCAGCACCCAGCAGACACAGGGTCATCTCCTAGCTCCCCACCAGGTAAGAGCGACCAGGACAGGGACTGATACTGCCGAATCCAGGAGCCAGGCCCAACCCAGCCTCAGGTCCAGCAGGTCCTGCCTGTCCACCTGCGCCGGGCCTAGAGCCCGGGAGCCCCTGGCTGCTGGGAGGCCACCCGCAACCCACCCCACACGCAGCTCCAGCTCCCCCACCAGGCGGGGCGACTAGGACAGGGACAGAGCCTGTTGAACCCAGGAGTGAGACCCGGCCCTGGGTCCCGCTGGGCCCTCCCGTCCACCTTGGGTGGACCTGGCACATGGGAGACCTTGGCTGGCAGGAGGTCACTCCCACCTGACATGCGGTTCCAGCTACCCCACCTGGCTGGGTGACCGGGACAGGGACGGAGGCTGCTGAACCCAGTTAGAGGCCTGGCCCCGGGGTCTGTCCTGGACGCTCCCCCAAGGACAGGCAGGATAGGCAGGGTCCGGGACGACGGCCGCACAGCCCCGGCCCTGTGTTCCCAGGCCCGCCTTGCTCCTCGATGTGAGGAAGACCAGGGAGACGGGACAGGCTGGGCCCCGCGGTACCGGACTACCTGCAGGGCTCCCGGGACAGGGGCCTGGTGGACTGCCGGCTTCTCAGGGGTGACGGGTCCAAGCTGGCATGGCGGCCACCTTCCGGCCCGGGCTCTCTTGGGGCGGGGCAGGGTTGGCGAGAACCAGTCATGTGCTCCGGGGCTCGCTCGGGGTCTCCCAGGGCCGGAAGTAGGGCCCCTGTGCGCAGGCGCCCTGAGGATCCCAGGCTGCCCCTGTCACGCCAGGGGGCGGAACTTCCTGCAGCCTCACTGCCTCCGCGTGCTTGTGGGCCCTGACTTTCTCTCTGAGCACACCACAGAGGCCCAGGAGCCATGCAGGCTGCAGGCCAGGGCACAGGGGGCGCAGCGGGCGATGCTGATGGCCCAGGGGGCCCTGGCGATCCTGGTGGCCCAGGGGGCTATGCTGGCGGTCCAGGAGAGGCGGGTGCTGCGAGCGGCGGAGGTACTCAGGGCATCGCGGCAGCAAGGGCCTCAGGGCCAGAAGGGGTCTCAGGGCCAAGAGGAGGCGTCCCTCGTGGGCCACGTGGCGGCCCGGCTTCACGGCTGAATGGATGCTGCAGATGCGGGACCAGGAGGCCGGACAGCCGCCTGCTTGAGTTGTATCCTGTTCCGTTCTGTTCTGTTCTAGACAGTTCTCGTGGCGGGGTGGGGGCCGGGAGATGGGGAGGGCAGGACCCGGTGGGGGAGGAGGCGGGGGAGATGTGAGTAAGGGGTTGGGTGGGGGTGGGGGTGGGAGTTGGGAGGTGGGGATACGGGAGGCCAGCTGTGAGGAGGGCAGCAGGTAAGGGCTGGGAGGTAGGGGGTGTGCAGGGTGGGGGAGAGGGGATGGGTGATGGGGTTAGGGGCACTGGGTCATGCAGGAAGGGGGGCAGGGGCCAGGAGATAGGGGGACCCGGGTGTAGGAGGGGATCAGGAGGTGGGGGGAAGGGGGCAAGATGGGAGCGGGTGGCGGGAGGTGGGGAGAGGGAGGGTTGGGTGACGAGGAGGGGGCCGGGTGATGCGACAGGGGACAGGGTGGGGAGGGGCCTTGTAAGGGCATGGAGGAGTCACCTTGAGGTGCAGCAAAGGAAAGTGTGGAACCAAGACAGCTGAGTGGGATGTGCTACTGGGCCAGTGCCTGGGGAGACAGCCTGGGGGGGATGAGCTGGGCAATCGGGGGTGGGGGTGAGGAGTGGGGAAAGCTGACCTGGGGTAAGCAGCAGGCCGGAGGCACAGGCCACGTCCTAGGAGATGATGCCTTAACTGGGCCCCCACCAGCTACCTCACCATGCCTTTCCCGACACCCATGGAAGCAGAGCTGGCCCACAGGAGCCTGGCCCGGGATGCCCCACCGCTCCCCATGCCAGGGGTGCTTCTGAAGGAGTTCACCGTGTCTGGCAACATACTGACTATGTCAGTTCAGGACCAGGACAGGGACGGGGCCTGGGTGGGTGGCGTGCGCAGCGTGGCAGGGTGGGGACTGGGATCCGCCTACACCCCACGGTCAGGTTTCTAGAGACCTGGGAACACCCCAGCACAGGGTCTCAGAACAGAGACCTGGTGCACCAGGCCCGCCACCACCCGAGGGAGCCCGGGGAGATGGGTGCAGAGGTGTCACCTTTAATGTAATGTTCTTCGCCTCTCACATTTAGCCGACTGATTGCTGCGGACCACCGCCAACTCCAGCTCTCCATCAGCTCCTGTCTCCAGCAGCTTTCCCTGTTGATGTGGATCGTGCAGTGCTTTCTGCCTGTGTTTTTGGCTCGGCCTCCCTCAGGACAAAGGCGCTAAGCCCAGCCTGG
This sequence comes from Macaca mulatta, assembly GCF_049350105.2. NCBI lineage: Eukaryota > Metazoa > Chordata > Mammalia > Primates > Cercopithecidae > Macaca > Macaca mulatta. The sequence continues at coordinate 160,767,603 of NC_133426.1, forward strand.
TGCCCCTTCCTAGGTCGTGCCTCCTCCCCTAGGGGATGGTCCTTGCACGAGCGGCCACTTCATTGTGGGGGCCTGATTGTTTGTCGCTGGAGGAGGCCGGCTTACATGTTTGTTTCTGTAGGAAATAAAACTGAGCTACAATTCCGTGTCTGAGTCTCTTCTCGGCGAGCGAAGGCACCTTCAGACTTGCGTGCCCTTGTCCTCGGGTTGCAGGGGAGGCTCTGGGATTCAGAGATTGAAGTAGCACAAGGTAATGGAAGACAATTTGGGAAATGGGGGAAAATGAAAAGCCACTGGGTCCCGCCGTTCAGCTTTAAGTACTGTGGACATTTTAGAATACTTTCCTCAATATGCTTGCATTTATATGTTAAATATATGACAGTAGCATATATGATGTTTTTCCAGCTCAGCATTAAGTTTGTTCCCAAATTGTCTTCATTGAACATACGAGCTTTTTTACTTTGAAAAAATTCTTCAAAAACATGTACTTGAATAGGTGCATAAAACCAGTATTATCATTTCACTCTTAAGCATGTGATATGGGTCGGGCATGGTGGCCCACACCCGTATTCCCATCGCTGTGGGAGGCTTGAGGCGGGAGGATGACTTGAGACCTGGAGTTTGAAGCCACCCTGGGCCATATATTTATTTATTATATATTTAAATAAATATATATATAGACACGTATATATATGTGTGTGTGTGTATATATACACGTGTGTGTGTATATATATGTGTGTGTGTGTCTGTGTGTGTGTATACATATATATATTTAAAAATTAGGGGTGGAGGGTGTGGTGGCAGGCACCTGTAGTCCCAGTTACTCAGGAGGCTGAGGTGTGAGGTGGAAGGATGTGTTGAGTCCAAGAGCTGGATGCTGCAGTGAGCTATGAATGCACCCCTGAGCTCCAGCCTTGGTGACAGAGCGAGACCCTGTCTCTGAAATTATGATAACAGTAATTCAAATAATTCAAAATCTTTGTGTACACGCAATATAACCAAAACACAGGTTCATTCTCTCACCTCTTGGAGATCGAATTAACAAGAGCGATGTCTGCTACGAAGAAGCAGACTTTCTGCCATGCTTGGTTTAGGGGAAGACGTACAGGCTCCTGCCTTTAAGGGCTCTGCTTCCCTTTGTGGGCAGACAGCAGGGCCTTTTAAAGGGGGACTTGGCATGAATGGTAGGCAGGGGAGGGGGCAGGCTGCTGCGGGGTCTACGTGACATGCTGAGGTGCCTTGTCTGCTGCGCGGACATGCTGGCACCATCTTGGCCAGAGCTACATTGGAAAGGGGCTGTATGTCAAGCTGAAACAGACATATTCTTGAGCTGCGTTCCGGGATGCTCTTAAGTTGCTTGGAGACAACTTGATCCCTTTGAGTTTTGTTTTGGAATTTGCTCAGTGGGACCAGAGCATATTTTAATGTAAATTAATAGTATTAGTTGACAATCTCCAGTGCTTGGCAAGGCTGTAGTTGGAAACGAAGACTCATACGCTGTCAGTAGGAGTGGTGGTAACCTCTATCTGGACATTTATTTGGCATTTTCTATTGAGGGAAAGATGTACATACCCTTCCACCTGTAGGGAAAAGAAAGAAAGATCAGAGTGTTACTGTGTCTATGTAGAACAGGAAGACATAAGAAACTCCGTTTTGACCTGTACCCCGAAGGATTGTTTTGCCCTGAGATGCTGTTAATCTGTAACTTTGCCCCAACCTTGAGCTCACAGAAACATGTGTTGTATGGAATCAAGGTTTAAGGGATCTAGGGCTGTGCAAAGTGTGCCTTGTTAGTAAAATGTTTACAGGCAGTATGCTTGGGAAAAGTCATCGCCGTTCTCCATTCTCGATAAACCAGGGGCACAATGCACTGCGGAAAGCCTCAGGGACCTCTGCCCTGGAAGGCCGGGTATCGTCCAAGGTTTCTCCCCATGTGATAGCCTGAGATATGGCCTCGTGGGATGGGAAAGACCTGACCATCCCCAGCCCGACACCCGTGAAGGGTCTGTGCTGAGGAGGCAGGCCTCTTGCAGTTGAGATAAGAGGAAGGCCTCTGTCTCCTGCCTGCCCCTGGGAATGAAATGTCTCGGCATAAAACCCGATTGTACATTTGTTCTATTCTGAGATAGGAGAAAACCCGCCCTGTGGCGAGAGGCGAGACATGTTGGTGGCAGTGCCACTCTGTTACTGTTTACTCCACTGAGATGTTTGGGTGGAGAGAAGCATAAATCTGGCCTACATGCACATCTAGGCATAGTAACTTCCCCTGAACTTATTTGTGACACAGATTCCTTTGCTCACGTGTTTTCTTGCTGACCTTCTCCCCACTCTCACCCTGTTCTCCTGCCACATTCCCCTTACTGAGATAGTAAAAATAGTAATCGATAAATACTGAGGGAACTCAGAGACCGCTGCCCATGCGTGTCCTCCGTATGCTGAGCGCCGGTCTCCTGGGCCCACTGTTCTTTCTCTATACTTTGTGTCTTATTTCTTTCCTCAGTCTCTCGTCCCACCTGACGAGAAATACCCACAGGTGTGGAGGGGCTGGCCCCCTTCATCCACCCACCTTGAGGAATCCATCTGAGAAACTCCTGGACAGGCAAATGAGGTCGAAGACAGGTAAATGCGTCCAGACAACTTTGACCAGGCGCTGAGCCACCGGCCCCTGCAGACAACATCACGGGCACAAAAGCAGAAGCCCAGGGAGCAAAGATGAAGATCCAGGAGCACAGTAACTGTCAGGTAGGGACCTGCTGGCCCACTGAGTCTGGGAGCAATGCTACAGGCTCTGCAGGGAGACCCCCGGAGTGACCCGGGGCCTGTCTCCAGAGGGCGGCCCTTCCTTAACTGGAGCTGCCTCTTTCCCTCCTGCCCTAGGACGTAAACCTTGCTTGGCTGAAGTATTGAATTCACAGGGGATCTGACCCTGCTTCGCCCATGATGCTCATCTGTCCTCTGGGGTCTCATTCCCTGAGCTTCCCAGAGCGGCCTCCTTTGTTTGGCTCAGCTCTGTGTCTTCCTTCCCAAAGCTGTGTCTCCAGTGTGCTAGGCTTCCCCTCTTCCCTCAAGTGACCTCAAGGGCCCAGGAGGAAACACAAGAGGGCGGGAGGGCTCCCTGAGGTGGGGAGCAGACAGACAGCAGGTTCTCCTTCTGCCCTCCCTTGAAAGATGCCCCCAATTCACACCCACGCGGGCGCCGGCATGGCAAGGTGGGTGAGGAGGGGGAATGGGCGAGGCCTCAGGTGATCCTCCCACCTCGTTTTCTAGCATTAGCATATGGCATGGGGGAACAGCGTGGGGAGGTACATGGCTGTCAAAATGAGACTCAGGTTGGGGACATGACAATGATGAATGTGTCTGGGTCATGCAGCATACATGTGTGCTATGCACTCTCCGTATGACTGTGTGTGTGTGTGTGTGTGTGTGTGTGTGTGTGTGTGTGTGTGACTGCATATGCAGAGGCAATTGCAGGCGGCAGGGCCACCAGGATCCTGACAGTCCTCTCATGTGGCTGTGGGTGACAGTTACATTCTTCTCTATAGTTTTCTGTGTTGCTCGTTCGTTTTCCCTCCCGTGAAACTGTTTTATCTACAGAGTCAGAGGAAAAACAATAAAATACTTTTTTTTTAAAGATGAGATCTCACTTTGTTGTCTAGGCTATGAGGGATTATAACTCACTGTAGCCTTGAACTCCTGGCCTCAAGCAATCCTCCCACCTTGGCCTCCCAAAGTACTGGGATTACAGGAGTGAGCCTAGGATACGAAATGTCTTTCATAGATCGAAGGCTATTCAGGTTTTCTACTTCTCTTGAGCAAGTTTTGGTTATCTGAGTCATTCAAGGAATTTGTCCATTTCATCGAAATTGGCAAATTTATTTCCAAATATTGTTCCTAATATTTCCTGGTTATTCTTTTTTCAGTTTTATTGGTATTTCAAAAAGCATTCAGGTTCGTGGATTTTTCTCTATTGTTTGTTCATTTTACAGTTTTAAATTTCTGCTCTTATCTTTATTATTTCTTTCCTATTAGAAATTTAGATGTTTCAAAGTTATTTGTTTTTAAAATTGGCATGTAAAATTGTATGTATTTACCATATACATTGAGATGGGTTTTTATAGCTTTTATTTCTTTAATTGACACATACCAGTTCTACATATGTATTGGGTACATAGTGAAGTTTTGATACATATAATGTAGAGTGAACAGATCAACGTAATTAGCATATCCATCATCTCAAACATTTATCATTTCTTTGTGTTGGGAATATTCAATATCCTCATTCTAGCTGTTTAAAACTATATAATAGATTATTGTTAACTCTAGCCATTCTACAATGGTATAGAACACTAGAACTTATTCCTCCTATCTAGCTATAATGTTGTATCCTTTAACAAATGTCTCCATATCCCTTCCTTCCCCTCCCCATCCCAGCCTCTAGTATCTTCCGTTTTACCTTCGTAAGACCAACTCTTTTTAGCTTCTGCATATGAACGAGAACATGCAGAGTTTAACGTTCTGTTCCTGGCTTACTTCACTTAACAAAATGTCCTTCAGTTCCATCCATGTTGTCACAAATGACAAGATTTCATTCTTTTCATGGCCGATAGTATTCCATTGTGTATATACACCACATATTCTTTATCCATTCACTTGTGGTTGGACCCTTGTGTTGATTCCAATCCTTGGCTATTGTGAATAATGCTGCAATAAACATAGGGGTGCAGCTGTCTCTTCAATACATTGATTTCCTTTTCTCTGGATAAATTCCCAGTAGTGGGATTGCTGGACCGTAGGGTCGTTCTATGTTTAGAGTTTTGAGGAACCTCCATACCATTCTCCACAGTGGCTGTACTACTTTACAATCCCATGAGCAGTATGTAACAGTTCCCTTTCCTTTGCATCTTTCTCAGCATTTGTTATCTCTAGTCTTCTTGATACTGGTCATCCTAACTGGGGTGAGGTGATACCTTATTGTGGTTTGATTGTCACTTCCCTGCTGATGTTTGATGGTAGCCACGTTTTCATTTATTTGTTGGCCATATGTATGTCTCTTTTTGAGAAATGCCCGTTCAGATCATTTGCCCATTTTTCTTTTTATTATTTATTTATTTTTTTTTTTGAGAGGAAGTGTCGCCCTGTCGCCCACGCTGGAGTGCAGCGGTGGGATCTCAACTCAATGCAACCTCCGCCTCCCAGGTTCTAGCGATTCTCCTGCCCCGGCCTCCCGAGTAGCTGGGATTACAGGCCCCCGTCACCAAGCCCAGCTGATTTTTGTATTTTAGTAGACACGGGGTTTCACCATGTTGGCTAGGCTGGTCTGGAACTCCTGACCTCCAGTGATCCGCCCACCTCGGCCTCCCAAAGTGCTGGGATTACAGGCTTGAGCCACCGCGCCCGGCCACATTTCTTTATGAAGTTTTGTAAATGTATAGCTACAATTTAATACCAAAATGGAAATAATTGTGGTTTTATTACATGAATGATAATCTTTCACCCCTGGGTTTTATGAAGAGGAAAGGTTTTATGCAAAACAATGTGTCTCCATTCCTAATTGTTTTAAACACTTTAGGAGGGATTGGATTATATAGATTGGTTGTGTGATAAAGGAGATATTTTAATTATCATTTATCTTTTTGTATTGCGAGAAATTTCTTGTTCGTGAATCAGATTTTGCTGTATGTAATAGAAAGCATCCCAGGTGGCTGTCTGAAATGGCTATCGGTACATTTCTTGAAAAAAAAAAAAAAAAATTCCTGAAGCCTTTAAGTACTGCCACTTTCGGTCAAACTTTAAAACTGTTAGCAGTTTCAAAGTGCTCAGGAGGTGTGTGCAAAGACAGGTTTAATGGAGCTTGCACAGGTTGCTTTTTCCTTTGAACCTTTGAAAAAATTTACTCTTCACATTTTCTGACTCGAAAATTATTGAATCTTGTTGAACAAAACTTTTACATATTGAGATACTGTTTCCTTTTCATGGCAGAATTCTTTATAAGAGTTCGTTTGTTGAAAACCAGGGATCCTTTTGAATACCACAGCCTTAGTTCAATGTTGCTTTTTAATATATGGAAAATAGTTTTAAAACCAAATAGGAGTAATAGTGAATTATGAGGAACAACATAGACTTACAAATTCCAAAAATACTAACCTGGTGTCATAAGTTTGTATGATGCAATACATAATAATACTCTCACTTGAGAAGCTGTGATTGAGTACCCAGGCTAAGACTTTGCCCCTGTCTCAAACGCTAATCGCTTGGAGGGAGAACACAGCTGACTGCTGTCTCCCTGAATACGTTTGACAGAGACTGTCCAGTTGGGGTTTCTGGCAGCTGAGACATCCAGGCAAGTTCCGACTTATGCGGGAAGGCCAGCACCGGGGCGCTGTCCCAGGAGACATGGGGCCGCTGGTCACCAGGGCGGGGAAGGAGAGAAGCGTGAACACAACCCTTGCACACGATGACGCTGCTGTAAACGTGTACACCACAGACTGTGGCTCGGCACGGGCTATCCGGTTCCCTGGAGGGCCAAGTGGCAGATACTCAAGCTGAGTGTGAAGAGATCTATCTAGGTCCCAGCGGAAAGAAGCGGGCCAGACCCCACTCCCAATTCAGTGCCTCCCTTTTGCCTGTCCCCTAAGCCTTCTCTCCAGCCCAAGAGAAAGTGGCAACTGGTCTGGAGGAGCCCTAGGCCCTACCCTGCTGGTTCTGCTACCAGCCCAGCACCTGTTGATGCCAAAGCTGGTGTGTGTCACGCCCCCTCACCAGCACTGTAGACACAATGACTCGGCCAGTTGATAGTAGCCAACCTTCATCCTCAGCTATGCCAGAACCGGCATCCTTTAGCATCATGAAAATGGACAGTGAGACTGAGATATCACCACATCATACTTGCCACAGTGAGATGCCATCAAATACTTAGTAGAAGGGCTAACATGAGAAAGACTGACCGTGCCAAGTGTTGGGGGAAATGGTAGAAAGAACCGAACTGTTGGAGATGTGTCCGAGGCTTCTTGTCACTTCCACAAGAGTCCTACAAGAGGAAGATGAACTTGGACTAGAGCTAGGAGTCTGCAAGCCAGAGCTGGGAGGGGATGCACTTCTGAGAGCGTTGCTTTCCTCCTCCTGAGACCTGAAGTCTTTGTTGAATGAGAACCTGAACATTTGGAACCTTACAGGCTGAGAAAGCTAACTACTTCTAAAGCTCCAACTGCAGCCATTTGCGCAGGTGCCCTGGAATCAGCATCCTGAGGAGGCGATACAGACTTTAGGAGCCAGTCAAGTAGTTAAGATCAGCACTTCAGAAGTGAGACAGCCCAAGCCCCATTCATGAGGGATTCACCCCCATGACCCAAAATCGAGCTGGCACTTCACATGGTGAAAACAGGAGGGAGGGAGGGAGGGAGGGAGAGAGAGAGAGAGAGAGAAAGAGAGAAGAGAGAGAGAGACAGTGGGGGAGGACGTGCCACACACTTTTATTTATTTGTTCATTTCTTTGAGACAGGGTCTCACTCTGTCGCTCAGGCTGGAACACAGTGGTGTGATCACGGTTCAGTGCAGCCTCAACCTCCCTGGCTCAAGCATTCCTCCCACCTCTGCATCCAGAGTTGTTGAGACCAGAGGTGTGTGTCACCACGCCCAGCTAACTTTTGTGTTTTTTGTTGAGACGGGGTTTCGCCATGATGCCCAGGCTAGTCTCAAACTCCTGGGCTCAAGCGATCCACCCACCTTGGACTCCCAAAGTGCTGGGATGACAGGCGTGAGCCACTGTGCCCGGCTGCCACACACTTTTAAAGACCAGATCTCGTGTGAGCTCAGACTGAGAGCTCACGCATCAGGAAGGAGACAGCCCAAGCCCCATTCATGAGGGATTCATCCCCATGACCCAAAATCACCTCCCACCAGGCCCCACCTCAAACACTGGGGATTACAATTCAACATGAGATTTAGTGGGATCAAACACTCGAGCTGAATCACTGCATGACCTCCAAGAAGGCCATACTCCCCAATGCTCACATCAGGTGTGGCCCAGGGGGACAGATGGATAAGGAGAGACCGCCAGAAGGCAGAGCCAGTGGCCACAGAAGGCAATGTGAGGACAAGGGGTTCTTTCCCAGATGACAGACCCAAGGGCTGCCTGATGGAATAACCAAGGACTTTGCTCCACTGCTGGAGGAAAGCCCTCACGTTATCCCTGCCCAGAGGGATTTGTTCCATTGCTGCGAACCAGAGACTGCGGTGTGTCTCCCATCTTCCCCTTCTGGCTAACTTCAAGTTACCCTCCAGTAATGAGTCTCACCTTCTTCTTTTTTGAAATAAAGCTCGAGTTTTACCCGTGCACATTACCGTCTAGCTGGGGACTTATACCCAGGCTCCCTCGTCGTTAGATATGATTCCATGTGACCAGGGCCAGCGTCCTGCACACGGGACCTCTGCATGGGGCCCTGCTCTCAAAAGGACCTCACTCTTGGTCCAGTGCTCTTCTGTGGCCTCTGAAATTCCTCATCATTTTATATTTGAACTTGTGTTATGTAGGTGAAGTCCCTTGGGACAACAGAGCATGTGCAAGGGCAGAGGAGATACGCCGGTGTCAGCATGCAGATGTGTGGGCCCAGGCCCGCAGGTGCCAGAGGCAGTGGGCAGCACCCGTTCCATGCCTGGGGCAGTCTGGGGTGACATGGGGCCTTGACAGGTGGCCAGGGTGAGGCCTGGGCCCAGACTGGCAGTGGAAACAGTGGCTGGGACACGGAGGATGTGAAACCCCTGAGCCCTTGGCCATCCACTTCTAACTGCCAGTGAACAGACTCCCCCAAGTTGGGCCAGAGTCACCAGAAGACATTCACATCCCTCCCTTTTGATTCATAAGCCACCGTGCTGTGACTTCTGCCTCTGCCCCTCTACTGAAACTAAGGAGAAGTGGCAGGTGATGGTGAAGGAGGAGAGGACAATGCACAGGTTCTGGTGGAGTTCTTCATAAACCTGATGGGAGATAAGAAGCCTAGAAAGAGAAGCAGGCCTGAGTAGAAGGAAGATTAGGTCACCTGTGCTGTCTAATTCCTGCTGAAATAACCACGCAGGAGAGGTTGACCGACATCAAGCCAGGGGAAAGATATGAGGTGTTGTCGCGGCAGAGAAGAGAGGGGAGAGCCAGGAAGGTCCCAAGGAGGAGCGGGAAGTGGGGCGCGAGCTCTGGAAGGGGCTAATTTGCTCCTGCCGAGGGGTTGGGAGGATAACGGTGACGGATGAGAACGACGAGACCACAGAAAGAAGAGATGAGGGAAGGACAGCATCGTGCACGGAAGGGCAGAATCACAGGGTCCCCAGACCCAGGTCACTATGGCCAGCAGACTGGAGGGCTCCTGCTCAGAGGGTAGCCCAGGCTGACCTGATGGAGTAAAGGCAGACCACATACTCTGAGAAGTACTTTAAGTTAAGACTGCAATGAACCGGGGGAGGAAAGCCATGCTAAACTTCAGGAAGAGAGGAAGCATTGGCAGGGCAGCAGGGCAGGGCTTTCCGACGAGACGCAGGCAGAACAGGGGGAACTAGCGTCGCCATAGCTCCTTGACTCTAAGGGGACCTGCTGCTTCTGTGTATGCAGATGCTGTGTTCAACCTGTCACAGAGAGTAGAGTCAGACTGAAGCCTCCCATCGGAGCCAGGCCCCAGCCGTCCCACATGGCCAAGACCTTGGGAAAGGGTACAGAATGTACACCATTCACTTCAAAGGATCTGGAATTTCTCAATGAGGCACTGTGTGGCCACTGAAACAGAGAGAGGCATAACTAAGCATTCCAGGCACAGGGAGACAGACGCCTTCCCCTCACCCCCTGGGACAGGCTCAACCTGGCAACATGAACACCCCATCCATACCTGGTGGTGTCCAGCCCCAGGAATGACCCACCCACCTGTCACCCCAGATACAGGCAGATATGTTTTCTAAATAAGGTCACCATGTATGAGTCGTGCTCAAACTTTGGTACATATCAGAATCTCTCAGAGCCTGTTAAAATATGGACACTCCCCACCAAGCAGCAGTTAGAAAAAGCAAGTGCAGTGTGCAGCAAATGTGCTAAAATAAGGTCTCTGGGACTTGTTGGCAAAGTTTACGTGTGGTTCAAACGATCTATTTCTACCTAAAGGTGGGTGGGTGGGTGGATGGATGGATGGATGGATGGATGGACGGACAGACGGATGGACAGGTAGATTAGCTAAGCAGATTGGCTAACCCCATTTGTCCTGATGCGATGATTACACATTGCATGCCCATATCAAAATATTTCAGGCACCCGAAAAATGTATCCACCTACTATGTACTCATAAAAATTAAAAGTCAAAATTAAAATCAACAAATAGATTAGATAGGTTGGACAGGTGGATGGGTCATGTAAATACACAGACGCCTCCAGGGCCAGACCTGCCAGAGTCTCCCTCCCACAGGAATGGTGGTCCCTGAGTGGCCAGTTACACCCCCAGCCCCAGCTCCACACCACCTCAGGTTCCGCACTAATATACACTGGTCTTCCCCCCTCCCAGCCTACCAAGTTGATCCTTGAGGTTGTCGATTTCTTTCTGCAGCAGAGGACGCTAGCCCTCCTGCCGGCAAGGTCTAGGATAGGTCTGTCCTATCACCCACCATGGTGTCACATGCTCAGGGCATCAAGACTTGGCCCCACAAGTTACTCTCCGGAGAGCAGCTTGCACAATCTTATTTCTCGGGGCATAGATGACAGGATTTAGCCTTGGGGTCACTGCTACAAAAAGCCACCTCTTTTTGTAGATGGGCTCCCTAAAAGCCATGCGAGCCTTCTAGGGATTAACCTTCAAGGGATTAACCTCCCTTGCACCAGGAAGATGGGATCTGACATCTTGGTGGGGGCTTGCTGGAGAAGACAAAGCCGGCCCCAGACATGTGTCTGACTCCCGTGTCTATGCTCCCAGCCACTGTGCTACGACTGATCCACAGACCTTCCGTGCCATTTATCCAGGTATGTACCTCCATTTGTGCATTTGCCGTCTCCTTAAATACCACTTGATCAACATCGAGCTCGTTATCTGGTCCTGTTCCTTTTGGAGCCAATGCCGTTTTCGACTTTGCCGTCTCCACCAGTGTCTGGCACATATGAGGGGCTCCCTGAATGTTGGATCCCTTCTCCGTCTTACTCTCCCTATGTCATCAGTCAACCAGCTCTGTTAATGTGTTCATTTAATTGAATAGGCATTTACACACACACACTGTGGAGCGGGTGCTGGGAAGACTCTTCCTTTGCAATACCCCGTATAGCCATCCCTTCTTCTCTATTCGTAAGTTTTGGGGCACTCATTACCTCACTCCAAGCCTCACTACGAGCAACCTCCTGCACAGAGTCCCTGCCCTCAGGGAGTTCACAGTCTGATGGGAGGGACACGGAAGAACAGACAATTAAATCTTATGTGATATGTCATATGTCGGGGTAGGCTCAAGGTCCTACGGAGAGCACCCAAGAAGGGTGCCTAACCAGTTCTGATCAGGGACGAGGTGACATCTCTGCTAACACACAAAGAATGAGTAGGAACTAGCCAGTCAAGGAGTGGAGGAGAGGTGCGAGGAGACGCAAAGGTGAATGCCCCAGTTCCTGCTCACCATCTGTGGGGTAAGAATCTGACTATTCCAATATAGGATGAGGAGGGTGAGACAGAGGGAGGCACCAGAGAGGAAAGGACTCGCTTGGCTCATGAGTGGCTCTACTGATGAGTGGCTCATCAGTTACCACAGACAGATGCGTGTGCTTAGACCAGGGGCTCTCCAAGTGGGGCCTGTGGACAAGCGGCCTCAGCTTCCTCTGGGACTTGTTAAAGATATGTGATATGGTTTGGCTCTGTGTCCCCACCCCAGTCTCACCTTGGATTGTAATCCCCATAATCCCCATGTGTCAAGGGCGGGACCAGGTGGAGGTAATTGAATCGTGGGGGCAGTTTCCCCCGTGCTATTCTCGTGATAATGATTGAGTCTCACCAGATCTGATGGTTTTCATAAGCGTCTGGCATTTTCCCTGCTCACACTCATTCTGTCTCCTGCTGGCCCTGTGAAGAGATGCCTTCCGCCGTGATTGTAAGTTTCCTGAGGCCTCCCCAGCCGTGCAGAACTGTGAGTCAAATAAAGATCTTTTCTTTATAAATTACCCAACGTCGGGTACTTCTTCACAGCAGAGTGAGAACGGGCAAATGCAATATGGATCCTCAGGTCCCATCCCAGACCTACTGAGTCAGAGACTCTGAGAGTGGAGCTCAGAAATCTGTGTTTGAACAAGTCCTGCAGCTGATGCGGACGCCTCTAAAGTTTGAGAACCACTGGATGGAATAGAGCTTAACTATTCCCTGGTGGTTTTCAATTTGCATCTGAAAGCAGGAAGGAGTAACACACACACACGCACACACACACACACACACACACACACACACCCCACGTTTTAAACCTAGCTTCTGGAATTTTTCATAAGTTTCATCAGTTGCAAAGATATGATCTCTGGCTTACTATAAATATTCATCGTTGAAAACTATCCGTGCCTGGGTATTCTTTGGAGAGACCTTGTTTGCCCTCAGCAGTGTGCATACCTGGCTTTGAAGAGCAGGCACTGAGACCACACAACCACGCCAAGGCTGTTGACGGGGCTTGCTCCCCGGCGAGCTCCCACTGAAAGACTTCCGCCATGTTCTAGAGCACGGGATGGGCTAGTCATTCTGGGAAGCGGTCTCTTCCTGTTGGCATCAGGGCCAACTCTGACCTCAGGCAGATGTGCCTGAGTGAGTGGACTGACTCTTCTCTTCTGGGGACATCATGTGGATGATGCAGGCAATGCAGTAGAAAGTGAGCATGTGGACAGAGCCGAGTACTTCTTCTTTCCCAGGGGTGTGGACTAAATGTCCGTCTTTTTCCATAACTATCAACATTTCCTAACTAACTAGTTGGCACCCAGATTCTGAGGTCCAGCTGGGACAGACACAAGGGACAGCTCTTTAGGTACAAGATTGCCAAAGATGCCAGAGGTCAGGGCTGTGCCAAGAAAGTCACCTGAATCCAAGTGACCCTGCAGCCCTCCACTGTCGACCCATGGCCGATGATTCGGGGCTGCAGTGAAGCCAGGATAGGTAACGTGAAAGTCCGGTCCTCTTGCTAGGGACAGACAGAGGCCAAGCCGCAGCTGGCACATGTTCAGCTAGACTCTAGGAAGAGAGACACTCCAGGAAGAGAGACCCACTTTCCAGAGTCACGTGGATCACAGAGTGGCTCAGTAAAGCAATCCAGACTTTTCAGCCTGAAGTTGGGCTGACTTGGGGGTTAACTCCGCTGACCTGATTAAGCCGAGTCTTAGGAAATACAAAAGGACCTTGGCTAGAGAGGCTCGAGGGAATCACTTAGAGGTGTCTGCCAACCCTATTGCTGAAGTTGTGGGTACCCTCTGTGGGCAGCCACGATTGTAAGTGTCGTCCCTGGTGGAGCAAACAGACTGACTCTTTGAGCCAACGAATGACGACAAATAACAAGTCCCTGCTGCAACCTCACAGCCCAATGCATGGGATTTCTGCACTCCTTGTCCAAAACCGAAGATGACCATGGGAGTTCACGGTTCCTTTTGGGAAACAGTGACTCTCATGTCAAAACATAAGAATTATGGGATGGACTGCCATCATTTTCCCGGTGCCGCTTCTATGCCAGGTCTGTGCTGGCAGCTGTGAGGAAGGCTAACACTTGGAGTGGACGTTAAGAATTCAGCATCAGAATTAAGTCAGCTTAGGATGCTTACATTTAGAATCAGCCTGCTTAGAAGGAAAACTGAGGGCGAGACTTGACTGAGGGAGGGACTTAAGCTGGAGCCAGACAGATGGCCAGAGGTCAAGCTCAACTCCACCCCTTCCTGGATGTGTGATTTAGGGCGAGCTAGGATACTCAGCCTCTCTCTCTCAGCTTTAGATGTTTCCTCTTTCACGTGCAGCGAATAATAGCAGCTAGCTCACTTCGTTGTTTGGAGGAATAACAGAGAGAACATGCAGATACCTAGTTCCTAAGTGCAGGCATCCATTCAGAAAAGAAGCATGACACTCCCCCACTCCCACTAGTGAGGCCTCACCCTATGGCTCTCGGAGCAACTACACTGGAAAACAACGGTCCTGTATCAGCACATACCGGGGTATTCTGTGGTTAGCAACAACACACAGAGCATTGGCAGCGTAGGCAGGTCCGGCTACTTTGTCTCCCATTCTGTGCAGAAGTGGAGATGGGCCTGAGACAGCCCCAGCACGTCTCCCAGGGACATTGAAGGTACTCAGGTGGAATAACTCCTGGGGAACAGGAATTACACAGCTAGATGCACGGAACAAAAACAGTTTGGTGTTGAAGAAGAAACAGGAAGGCTGGTCAGTGAAACAGATTTAAGAGTCCAGACATAGATGGGTTTAATCCACGTGGGAATTTGGCGATATAATAAAGGAGAAATTTAAATTTCAGAAATGATAGAGGCAGCATTGAATAAATGGCGTTTCGGGCAACTGGCTCTCCATTTGGAACACACAAAGGCGGATCCCTACCTCTAACTTGTTGTGAATAGTTTCTCATTTGTCTTTTGCTGCCCATACACTTTTAATTTTATGCAGCCACTTTATCGTTTTTATGGCTTTTCTTCTCTGTGGTTTCTCAGCTCAGAAGTGTTTTCAGGACGCTCAAACGAGAAAATATTCACAGCAGTCTGATGAAGCCAACTTTGTTAACAGAGAATTTTAGGACAAGACAAACAACCTGATTTTAGAAATGGGCTAAAATATGAATAAGGAGCTCACAAGAAAAGAAATACAAAAGCAAATAAGCACATGAAAAGATGCTCAGTTTCACCAATTTTTAAATAATTTTCATTTCCTTCTTCAGTTTTTTTTTTTCTTCTTCTTCTTGAGACAGAGTCTCGCTCTGTCACCCAGGCCAGAGTACACTGGTGCAACCTCAGCTCACTGCAACCTCCGCCTCCTAGGTTCAAGCGATTCTCCTGTCTCAGCCTCTCGAGTAGCTGGGATTACAGGTGCGTGCCACCACACCCGGCTAAGTTTTGTATTTTTAGTGGAGACGGGGTTTCATCATGTTGGCCAGGCTGGTCTCAAACTCTTGATGTCAAATGGTCCCCCCGCCTTGGTCTCCCAAAATGCTGGGATTACAGGCGTAAGACCCCCCCACCCCAGCCTCCTTCTTTCGTTTTTAAAGAAAAATTAAAACAATGATTTGTTTTTCCGTCTGATTGGCGAAAATTTAAATAATTCCCATCAGTTCGGCAAGGATGTGAGGCTAGCAACACTGTCATAGGCTGTTGATGACAGTGCATATTGGAGGGCAAGTTGGCAGTGATGTAAGATAAGGGTAGGGGAAGGAGAGTCCAGATGGCCGGGGAATCTCCTCTGGCCAGAGCAGAAAGTACTGAAGGAAGAGAAAGAACAGGCAGGCATACTGAGCACCTTGTCCTGTGTTTTAATTGAGGGGTTTCCTGGGGTCTCACCCTGTGCACTGCAGAGAGCAAGTCAGGACTGTGGAACAGCCTGAGCTGCAGGGAACCTGAAGGAAGCTTTGGCAAAACTTGGTGATGTGGTTTGGCTGTGTCCCCACCCACATCTGATCTTGAAGTGTAGCTCCCATAATTCCCACGTGTCATGGGAGGGACCTGGTAGGAGGTAACTGAATCATGAGGACGGATGTTTCCCGTGCTGTTCTCGTGACAGTGAATAAGTCTCAGGAGATCTGACGGTTTCATGAAGGGGAGTTCCCCTGCACACGCTCTCTTGACTGCCGCCATGTAAGACGTGCCTTTGCTCATCCTTTGCCTTCTGCCATGATTGTGAGACCTCCCAGCCATGTGGAACTGTGAGTCCATTAAATCTCCTTCCGTTGTAAATTACCCAGTCTTGGGTATGTCTTTATTAGCAGCATGAGAACAGACTAATACACTTGTCCTCTCTCCCAAACCCGTGCTCAGTGTCTGTCCTGTTTGGAAAGCCTTTCCTGGAGATACATGCTCACATCTGAAAGACACCATCCTTCCACCCCACAGCCATATTAGCACATTGGCTTTCATATGTGTTCATTCAACCACCATTTATTTAGCATCCATGAAGCAGCAGACACTAGGGCCAGGGCTCTAGCGACGTGCCCAATTGCAGAAACTCCTGGGAACACTAGGGACCCAGCTGCCGCCAGTCAACACATGCTTGTCCCAGACTGGAGAGCTCATGGGCTAGAGAGAAACACGGAAAGAGTCAGCAGAAGAAAGGTGCTACGTGTTTGCCGGTCAATCCTGAGGAAGTCGTTTCCTTACCCTTAGACTGGCGTTCCATGCCATGTCCCTTTCTTCTTGTGTCTCCTTTTGGTGACCTGGCATGACGGTGTGGTGTCATTGAGCCAGCTTTCACCACAGGGGAAGGGCAAGAAGAGAGCCAGACAGGCCAAGGTCCCCACGGAGCTACTGCATCTGGAGATCATTGTCATGTACATGAGCCGGTACTTTGCTCGAACTGGCTAACATCCATATTCCCATCATCCCCTCCTATCTGTCTCGTCGGCCAACACTGCAACGCAGACCACATCCAGAAGGCCCTTCTGGCTCCTTCTTAGTGGATATGGGAGACTCAGAGAGATAGTCCTGATGATGTTTTAGAGCAGGAGGGTTTTCAAGTTACTCCACACCTTGACTGTCACCTGGGGATAGAGTTTGGATATTCGTCCCCTCCACATCTCATGTTGAAATGTGATCCCCAGTGTCGGAGGTGGGGCCTGGTGGGAGGTGTTTGGGTCATGGAAGCAGATCCCTCAAGAATGGCTTGGGCCATCCCCTTGGTGATGAGCGAGCTCTTTCTCTGAGTTCACATGAGATCTGGCAACTCCCTACCCCCTTGCTCCTGCCCCAGCCATGTGATGGTCCAACTCCACCTTTGCCCTCTGCCATGACTGGAAGCTTCCTGAGGCCTCACCAGAAACAGATGCTACTATGCTTCCTGTACAGCCTGCAGAACCATGAGCCCATTCAACCTCTTTTCTTATCAATGACCCGGCCTCAGGCATTTCTTTATAGCAGTGCGAGAATGGCCTAATACACCTGTAAATTTGGGAGCTGGCTGCGGTCATCCTGGGAAAAGGTGCAGAAGACATTTGTCTTCAGAGAAAAGGAAGAAAGGAGCAGATCCACGGGGCTGAAAGACACAGGGAGGGAGGAAGTCTTGATGGTGTCTGAGTCTCTGGCTTCAGTTTGTTCCTGAGACTCAGCTGCAGTCCTGTCCTGGGCTTCTGAGAGACAACCACCCCGCATCCCATAAACCTAGTATTCACATTAGAAGGTCCCATGCTTTCCTGACCTTGGTGGAGTTGCTTTCTGCTTCTTTTGACCCACAGAATCCCAGCTGCCACATCTGCTTGATCATTACTACAGTTTGGATGTTTTTGTCCTCCAAACCTCATGTTGAAATTGATCTCCAATGTCGGAGGTGGGGCCTGGTGGGAGGTGTTCTGCTCAGGGGGGCGGATCCCTCACAAAGGGCTTGGGGCTGCCCTCATGGTGGCAAGTGAGCTCTCCCTCTCTTAGTTCCCAGAATATCTGGTTCTTAAAAAGAGCCTGGCACCTCCTCTCTCTCTCTCTTGCTTCCTTGTCCTGTGACCTCTGCACATGCCACCTTCCCTTCGCTTTTCACAATGGGTAGAAGCAGCCCGAGGCCCTCCCCAGGAGCAGAGCAGACGCCACCACCATGCTTTCTGTACAGTCTGCAGAAACCTGAGCCAAATAAACCTCTTTTCTTTATCCATGACCCAGCCTCAGCTATTCCTTTGGAGCAACACAGATGGACTAAGACACTCATCTTTACAGAGGAAGGTCTCTGTCTACCAAAATTGGGAGTTAAGGAGGCTCCATCAGACACACTGTGTTCCAATCTTTCAGGCAGGATGAAGAGAGAGGGAAACAGTCTAGACTCTCTGTGGTTCTACTTTCCAGCTAAGAGATCTGGTAAAATGTGAAGAGCGCAAGACAATGGCAGCAGAGAGGTGGGGCCGTGCCCCCTGACCCAGCACATTCCCCCTCAGAAAGCCAGATCATGGCAGTGGCCAGCCCTTTCCACGGTGCTGCCACATGTAACCAGTATAAGGCAGGAGTAGAGACTCCTGTGGACTTCTCAGAAAGCTGGACTTCCAGGGGTGCTGGTGGGGCCAGATGTTTCTCCTTCCTCCAGCTGCTGCAGAACTCAACCTTGCTTCCAACCCAGGCCCCTCTCAGTTAGTGGGTGTGATTCGCCAAGATGCTGTGTTTTCACAGGCAGGGAGCCACAGGCTGCCCCTGCCTTTAAATTAGTCTTGCACCCTCTCCATGAGAGCCACAGAAAGTGAAGTTCACAAAACGAGGATGCTCCGTGTAGCGGGTTGAACTGTATCCCCCAAAAGTCATGTCAACCCAGGACCTGTCGATGCAACCTTATTTGGAAATAGGGTCTTTGCAGATGTAACCAAGTTAAGATGAAGTCCTTACGGTGGGCCCTAATCCAATAGGACTCGTATCTTAATTAAAAAGGGGAAAATTTGGAAACAGACGCATACGGGAACAAGGTCATATGATGACAGAGATGGAGATTGGAGTGATGTGCCCAAGCGTCTAAAAGCCACAGAATATCAAGGAATGCCACCAGCCACCAGAAGCTAGGAGAGACCAGCAACGATTTTTCCCTGGGAGCCTCTTTGGAGGGAGCGCGGCCCTGCCAACACCTTGATTTCGGACTAGTGGATGCCAGAACCTGCAAGAAAATCCATTTTTGTCATTTTAAGCCGTGCAGTTTGTGGTATTTTGTTCTGACAGCTCTAAATAAATGAATACAGTCTGCAAGTGGACGGTAATCCAGAAACTGCTTCCAGCCTGTAATAAGTACAGGAGTTGAGTGTATAGGCAGGCGGAGTAAATCTGTTTAATCAGAGTGTCTGTTGACTCTAACAATAAAGTAGATGGGCTTGGATTTGGGATCCTTTTCAGTTAATCGTATGATAAATGTTATTGTTTTTACAAAAATACCAATCCATGATAGATTGGAACTACGACAGAGAGACAGAGAGAGAGAGAGAGAGAGAGAGGAGAGAGAGATTGAAATTCCTCAGTTCCTGGTGAGGGGCTGCTGCTGTTTCCTAGTTAGCTGATGAACTGGCTTCCCCTTACACTTTATATTTCATTTGTTTCATTTGTCATTTCAGGGTAACTCTGGGGAGAGGACTTAAAAATCTTTGCCCTCCGGTCACTATTTTACCCAGAAGTTCTAATGCTTATGGTTTTCTTGTATCAAAGTTAAAACATCCTTACGAATTATTCCAATATAGAAGTGATGCAATTTCTAGATTCTGAGGTGACATCAATGATTGTAACATC
This sequence comes from Macaca mulatta, assembly GCF_049350105.2. Classification (NCBI taxonomy): domain Eukaryota; kingdom Metazoa; phylum Chordata; class Mammalia; order Primates; family Cercopithecidae; genus Macaca; species Macaca mulatta. The sequence goes on from NC_133426.1 coordinate 160,786,999, forward strand.
ATTTTTGTATATTCATAACCGAGAGAAAGAGAGAGAGAGAGAGAGAGAGAGAGAGAAATAGGATAGCAAAACCAAAACCTGAGGGCAACATCCACAATAAAACTAAGTGGTGACAAGATATCCGCATGAACTCCAAAATCTGGACTGGCTCAAACCAAATCATCCCTCCTGCACCTGCTCCAAGATCTGCAGAGCCTTAGCATCTGAGGGAAGGAAGTGAGTGGGCACCTGGCAGACCCAGAATTCCAATACTTACGTGCCTTCAGGCAATTGCAGCTATGGAATTCTTTGTGGTTGCCTCCACTACAAAACAAGGTAATAATAAAAATCATCTATAAATCTGTAGCTAACCATTTCAAAACACAAATGGACTGTAATGAGTAAGCTCGAGTGAGACAAAAAAGTGATCAACCAGATGGCTTCATCACGTCTCAACCTGGTATTTGCAGAGGGTTCCATTGAGCAGAGCTTAGTGTTGAGGCTGTGGGTGCAGCTGTGGCTTCCTCACCCCCTCCAGGCAGGCGTGGAGCACCATGGTGAGCGGAGGGGGGCCAGAGTTCGCTGTAAAACCAGAAGTGGTAGTTAAGAAGCCAGAGGAATTCTGAGCCTCCCCCCACCAACCTTCCTGGCAACCAGAATTGCATTCCTGCATATCTAGCACCAGAATTCCTAAGCAATTTACAAGCATTAGCACTGAAGTTGACAATCGGGGGAGCGGGGAGGTGGGGGGGGGCAATAAATAGCACATCTTCCCTGCTAGGGTTCCTAACCAACTGAGAAATTCCACAAATGTACCAGCAGATGGGGAAGCAGCCTTGGTGGATAGGACTTGTCAGGAGAGCCAAATGGGCTTGCTAATTCCTCACAAGCCCCCTAGTCTAGACTTAGAGCGACCCAACTGGAGGAAGGTTTTGGGTCTGTAGAACAGGCTCACATCCCCAGGATTGCTGCCTGCCACCAAACTGGGCAGGAAGGAAAGGAAAAAGAGGCCAGATCTCCCACAGTGAGAACTTTTGACAAATTAACCACTTGATCTAGAAATGTGGACCTATGGGTACCACCCACCAACTGGGTATTTTACTGCATCTCCATGGGGCGTCTCCTTCCTCGAGGAGACTGGGGGAGAGAAGAGTTACTGCCCCAGCATGCACACCTAATGTTTCACAAATTTTTGCACCTCGATATGGTTTGGCTGTGTCCCCTCCCAGATCTCATCTTGAACTGTAGCTCCCATAATCCCCATGGGTCGTGGGAGGGACCCAGTGGGAGGTAATTGAATCACGGGGGCGGGCCTTTCCCATGCTGTTCTCACGGTAGTGAATAAGTCTCACGAGATCTGATGGTTTTACAGAGGGCAGTTCCCCTGCACACGCTCTCTTGCCTGCCTCCATGTAAGACGTGCCTTTGCTCGTCCTTCGCCTTCCACCATGATTGTGAGGCCTCCCCAGCCATGTGGAACTGTGGGTCCATTGAACTCCTCTTTCTTTATAAATTACCCAGTCTTGGGTATTTCTTCATAGTGAAACAGCCAAGTAGAAAGGAGTCCCAGAGAAGCTCCAACCGGCTAGGGCACTGGGAGAACAGGGTAGCGCCATGGAAGTTCGTGCCCTTTCCAGGCGGGAGGAACCTGGCCCCTCCTGTTCCTGTGTGGTAACCTGGGATTCAACCTGTGAGATGGGGGCCTGTTAACAGAAGCCCCTCTGGCTTTGCTGAGAGTCTTTTTCCTTTTCGCTCAATATATCCCATAACCCCTCACCCTTCAAAATGTCTGCATGCCAAATCTTTCCTGGTCATGTGACAAGAACCCAGTTTTTAGCTGAACTGAGGAGAAAGTCCTACAACAGTAGCAGTGTGAAAATGGTCAAATACATACCTCTTGACCCATTGGGCTTAACTACTAAGTCTATGGTGTACCCACAGCCAAAAGTTTACCCCTTACTCTGTTTGCTCATCCCAAATTATTTCTGGCCATCGTTGCCCACCATATCTCATCAGAGGTTCTGCAACAAGGTCAAATGGTGTCTATGAGATATTCTAACAATGACAGGCCAACATAGTACATGTCCCAAACGTAAACCCTCTCCCATGAAGAATTACCTGCAGAGACAATAAAGTTCAAAATTCTCCTGGTCAGCCTGGGCAACATAGGGAGACCCCGTCTCTACAAAAACAAAAATAAAAATAAATTAGCCGGTGTTGGGGTGATCGAACTCAACACCAGGTCGTGGGGGTGACGAAGTCTGGCAGAGTCAAAGGAATGAGAAAAGACAGTTTGAGAGAGAAAGTGGGTCCAGGGGGCCATCACGAGTGTATGGAGGCTGCAAAGACCCCGAGCTCTGGAAGCCCAGACAATTTATTGGTGATCAAACAAAGAAACAGGTGGTGAGAATGTGGGGTTGAAAGGGAGCGTTGCTGCATTAAGCACATGATTTACAGCTGTGATGGTTTAGCATATGCTCTGCTACTTGAGATAATGGAGAGCAGATTCTTTTAACTCAAGATACAATTGATTCTGGGAGAGCAAGGAGCAAGGAGCCAGCAAGTCTAGACACATTCCAGAGCCATGAGCCCTGGATTCTATCCAAGCCACGCCCTGGGCTTAGATTATGGTGCGTGAGGGTAGCCTTCCACCCTTTAGCACAGAGCTTGGTGTTCCAAAGGCCACAAGGGGTTTTAGACCCTGGACCCCGGACATGTTCCAAGACTTTTACATTATGTCAGACATGGAAGCCCTGCCTCAGCTTCTCTCCCAACACTCAGCTTTTCTCCCAACAAGCTGGGCGTTCACCTGTAGTCCCAGCTACTTGGGAGGCTGAGGTGGGAGGATCGCTGGAGCCTGGGAGGTCGAAGCAGCGGTGAGCTGTGATCGTGCCAGTGCACTCCAGCCTGGCTGACAGAGCCAGACCCTTTCTCAAAAAAAGAAGATGAAATAAAAATTAAATCTCCCGGCAAGCTGAAGCTCAAAGGCATTAGAGAAAAGCCCTGCCCCCCACCCCAGGCCCCCGCCCCCCAAAGTCTTTTGATCTTGTGAGCTAATGTTGGAAGAAACTGAAGTCCCCAATCACTCTCTCCAACCTCCTCTCTGCTCCCACTCAGCTAGATGCTCTCGATGGCTTGTGGGCCCAGAGGTCTGCAGTCTAAACCGCCATCCACAGGAATGGGTGCTGTTTATTCAGTGCCTCGGCAGTTGGGTTATTTAAATGCCAACTCACTGTCACTTTCCCCTTTAAAGAGTTCATAGGATGCACAGGAATATCTAGCCCCAGCCTTACAGCCACCAAATGTAGAAGACAAGCCAGTGTCCCATCCCAGTAGAATTATGTTCCCAGAACTCAGTCCCACGTCGTCCCAAACCCTATCAGAATTGGTGATCTCTAACTGATATCTAAGTTGAGGGAGGTGCAGAAAGTCTGGGTAATTTTCAGAGCTGTGGTACCTGAGCTATTGCTGCTTTAGGATGTCTAGAAATTTGCAAAGGTAACAGCCACAGTTACTGAGGGGTCATTTGCAGTGCCTTTCTTTCAAAATGTTCAGTTTCTATTGGAATCTTCTTCCCTTTCCACCCCTCCCTCAGGGCCCTATGCCGAGGCAATCCTGGCCGGAAAGCTGCCTGCCGAAGGTGCCCCAAGGTCTCCCTGAGCAGGCACTCTCAGGGCACTCCGTCATTCCCTGCCTGCCGGCCGCAGCCACTCTAGACTGCCAACCCCACGTCCACCACCACTGCCCTTTCCAGGTATACCAGTGCACAGGTCAATGCCACCTGGGCCTCTGGGCCAGCTGTCTCCCACAGTGTCCTTGGGTTTCTGCTGTTGGCCGGCTCAGTTCAGGAAGTCTCGGCAACTCCGGAACAGTCCCGCATGCTTCCCACTTGCAAGGCAAGATCCCTCGTAGGGCACCTCCCAAAGCCTGTTCCCTGGGTGCTGAGAACAATAGGGTTTCCATGGCCTGAGCCTCCATTATAAGCAGAAGAGCTCTGTTTCAGCAACTGTGGCTGAGATGAGACAGATGCCCGAGAGGAGGAAGGGGGAAGAGCAAGGTGGAGGGGCTGGAAACGTGCCACCGTGCGATGTTGGGAGCCCCTTTGGGGGTGGAGGCAGAGGCAGAAGCTACTGGAGTGGTTCGAGGGGGAGAGTGTGTGATTCTAAGCTCAGACAGGGCTGTTTGGGGGTCCTGTTTCCTGTTTTGTCGTTTCCAGTAAGAAGCCGAGCTGGCCCTCCAAGGACTGGAAGCTTCCGAGGCGTGGCAGTGGCAGTGGCAGTGGCCTGTGCACTGGTATACCTGGAAAGGGCAGTGGTGGCAGATGCGGGGTTGGCAGCCTAGAGTGGCTGTGGCTGGCAGGCAGGGGAAAATGGAGCACCCTGACTGGGCTGGGCAGCGGTGACCTCGGTCCTGCTCTACTGAGAGGGTGACCGTGGTGCGGGCTGGACGTTGGGCTGCACCCCAGTTAGGAGTCATTGGGATGTGGCTACACTCACCTGGGGTGATGATGGGGTTAGGTGGAAGGTTAGGTCAGCTGAGTGGTAGCATTCTCGGGTTCTCTGACTCTGATTCCCCACCTCACTCCGTGAAGATGACTCACTCACTTTGATGACTGTGGTTTTGCAGATTAAATGTGGAGGCCTTGAGAGCCCGAAGAATGTCCCCTCCGAGTTATTACAGAGAAGCACAGAATCCCAGTGCAGTTTGTGTGTGTGCGTGTGTATGGGGGGGAGCGGGGGAGCGGTGTCTCAAAGGCCACCAATCTCAAGCCCCGTTGCCCACTTTATGCGTCTCTCTAGCAACGCGTGGGCACGGGATTCCACCCAAGCCAACCCTCTGCATTTCTGGCCTCTGGAGTCAGCCTGAGGTCCATTCACACGCTGGTAATTGCACAGCGGGGGCTGCCTTTTCAGCAGATCTGACTGAAGCAACATTGCCCAGACCTATGCCATCTCTAGGGTTGGCACATAAGACACAAGTGGTCGGGATTTGGGTTCCACTGGGAACCTGAGGAACTGAGTGACCTGGGGAAGTCACTCCCCTCAGTGGGTGAGTCCCAGTACGGTGGCTGGCCAGCGCCTTCCTGGCCTCTCCTGGGACTTCCCGAGTCCCGCCTTCGCCGCTATTTAAGGCAAGTTGCAGACCTTGGCGACTCCTCGAAGGACACTCCCTTTCTAAGAGCTGCCAGCAAATCCTTCTGAGGGCTGCTCCCCGTGGTCCAGACAGGCTGGAAAGCCACCGTCTGAGCTCCAGGAAGCCACTGGGCCCCGCCACTGTTCACCCGAGGATGGACTATTCTCACTGATAGCAGACGGTTCTCAACGGAAGAGTCTCCCAGACAGGGCTGCTCTCCGGATTTCTGCCCCTCCCAGGTCACCCCAGGCCTCCTCTCCAGGAGTGCTCAGGGGAGTGAGAAAAGCCAGGTATGCCATGCTCTATGCCAGGATGCGCTCGGTGCCATGGGCTGTGGTAAAAAATAAACGCCAGAAGCCACTTCAACAGCAAGGTACTCAAAGTCTGATGAAATTATGATTTATTTTAGTTAGATTTTGTTTTTGCTTATGTGTGTTATTACTTTCTGTTATTAATATTAGTCTACAATTAGTTAAATTAGAGCACATTCATACTGTGGAATGCAGCAGCTACAAAGAATGAAGTAAGCCAGTAAGTGCTGACTGAAAACCGCTCCCAGACATTTCGTTAAGTGACAAATTAAATCACTACAATAAGGGTGGGAAGTTTGTAGACTATGATCCCATTGAATGTTTGCAGTGGGTGAGTGGGGTGTTTGTGCACATGCACATGTGTGTATGTGTGTGTGCGTGCATGTGTGGGAACCCGTGTGTGCGTGTGTGTGCGAGTGTGTGAGTGTGTGTTTGCGTGCATGGCACCAAGCACGGAAGAAAATGTCCCTGGCAGCTAAGAATGGTTCTCTCTGGAGAGTGGGGAAAGACGGAAGAAGCAGGAACCTTCACTCTGACTTTCACGTCTTACTTTTCAAGTGTTTGCACGACGTGTGACTTTTACCTTCCTTTTTGTGTCTTTCAGTGTTTTCAAGGTTAAGGGCCCAAAGGAAACAAAGCACGCCCCACGTCTCTGCAGCGCTGTCATGGGAGAAAAGAGTGGACATGATTTGATGTGGCAAAGCTACAGGCAAGGGCACGAGTCCAAGGAAGACAGACATGAACCCAGAAAGCAGGTTCTCGCCTACCCGCAGGGAGGGCCGGCCAGGGACCATGGAGGGACTGCGGGAGGCTGGGCTGGGTCGCAGGAGGGGGCTGGGCCCTCTCTGGAGGGAACCCCTGTCTGGAGGGAGGCCGGTCACCCTGCCTTCTGCCCGTCCTTCCAGGCTGGGCTCCTGTGACCATAGCGAGAGGAGATGCCAGAGGGGAAGCCCGAGCTGGGCTGGGCTCCGTCCGGACAGGGGACCTGGGGCAGAAGCCAGGGGCGGGGGCAGGAGCAGGAGGTGGGTCATCCAGGGAAGAAGGTTTCCTGACCCTGTACTCTAAGGCGAGGAGTGGGCACGTGGCCCTCTGGGGACCTGTCCGGCTCAAAGACTCCAGGTGCCCTTCAGGTGAGTGAAACAACCGAGTAATCCTCAGTGCAATGTGAAAGCGGCTGGAAAGCTGGAATCACAGTCACCACCTATGCTGAGCAAAACCACGATTAAAATGGGTTTTCGGCTTTTGCTGAACCCACTTTGCGCCTCAGTGGTCCCAGTAGAAATGGCTCCTGTAGTTGACAGCTCCACTGGCACTGGACTCTCCTTGATTCTTACTTTGCTGAATCTCGAGAATCTTTTAAGATTGCTGGGATGGAGGGACGCACGGGGAGAAATGGCAGGCGAAACGCCAGGTCCTGCCAAGGGAAGGAGGAAACAAACGCCTCCCCGATAGACTCCAGGGAAACAGACCAGCCAAGGGTGTGGTCCCACACCGGGTGCTTGAGCCCCTGTTGTCCTGAGACCATTCCCTCCCTGACTCTCTCCTAACTCTGTCCCCGTCGCTCCCACTCGGTGACCTGGCTCGCCCTTTGCCCTCTGCTCTTCTCACTCTATGCCTGACCCCACACTAACTGTAGAAAATGCAGAAATGAGAAACAGACATTCATTCAACAAACACTTATTCTTTTATATTATTTATTTATTTATTTATTTATTGAGAGATGGGGTCTGGCTCTGTCACCCAGGCTGTAGTACAGTGGTACGACCATAGCTCACTGCAGCCTCCACCTCCTGGGCTCAAATGATCCTCCTGCCTCAGCCTCCTCAGTAGCTGGGACCACAGGCGCATGCCACCATGCCCGGCTAACTTAAAACAATTTTTTTTTGGTAGAGATGGGGTCTCACTCTGTTGTGCAGGCTGCTCTCGAACTCATGGCCTCAAACAATCCTTCTGCCTCAGCCTCCCAAAGTGCTGGGATTACAACCATCAGCCACCTTCAGGCCAGCCAACAAACATTTATTGACACTCCTAATCTGTGCCAGCCGTGGTTTGAGAGGCCGCATTAACACACTGTGCCTGCCGTCATGGAGCTCATAGGCTGTTGCAGTAGACAGAGAAGTAAACAAAGAATTACAGGGCTCAGAGATAAATCACCCAATCGACTGGGGATGCCAGAGAGGCAGCAGATCCGAGGTGGGTTGGGCCCCTTCCGCTCTAGTGTCCTGCGCTCTAGCGTCCTGTGCTCTAGCGTCCTGCTCACAGTCGGCTGCTGGAACCCTGGGAGTTTGGAGGTGGTAGTCAGGGAAGGACAAAGTGGCTGACGCACAAAGCCAGGAGTGTCCACACCCTACAGCAATTCCCTACAGCCTGGTGACTGTGTCTAAACCTATTTAGTACCTCGAGCTCAGCCCCCTGCCCCCGCCCCAGAAAAGTCTTGAAACCATAGAACAGCGCTGACAGAAAGATTGTCTTTAGCATCTGGGAAAAACAACTTCGTGTTTAGAATTTGCTCATCTGGGTTCATTTTGATAATAATTCAACAGGTGAACTGATGTGGCATCCCATAAGCAGTTCCTCATTTTCAGCGAACAGAGGGCAGAATTCGAAAAGCTGGTGGAGTGAAACCCAGGGCTAAGCCTGGAAAAGAGGGTTGGAGGGCTGCGAGAGCTGGCTGCACTCCCATTCCTGGAAAGGGCTTCAGGGTTTCTCATGACTTGGAGAATTGCTGGAAAAACAAAACAAAAACAAAACCTAAACCCTGTAACCCAGTTCTACAAGGCAGCCTGTAGGATGAACCGATTGCAGGAAAACCACACCTTAAGCTCTGAGTTTGTTATCTTGGGCTTCGGGGACCTGGCGGAACTGCAAATCTTCTTGTTTGGACTGTTTCTAATCATGCATCTTGTCACCCTGGCGGGGCACACAACTATTGTGCTCCTCACCCTCATTGACTCCTGCCTGCAGACCCCCATGTATTTCTTCCTCCGAAACCTGTCCACCGTTGAGATTTGCTATACATTGGTTATTGTCCCCAACATGCTGGCCAATTTCCTGTCCAGGAACCAGCGGATGCCCTTTCTGGGCTGTGCCCTGCAAATGCACTTCTTCGTTGCCCTGGGCGGGGCAGAGTGCTTCCTCCTGGCCGTGATGGCCTACGACCGCTTTGTGGCCATCTGCAAGCCCCTTCACTACACACTCCTCATCACCAGGACCCTCTGCCTGCAGATGCTGGCTCTGGCGTGCATTGGCAGCTTTGCGCTCTCCCTCACATTGACCACGCTGATATTCCTCCTGCCCTTTTGTCAGTCCCACGAGATCAATCATTTCTTCTGTGACATCCCCGCCGTGCTCTTCCTGGCCTGCTCGGACACTCGAGCCAATGAGATTGCTGTCTTCCTCGTCTGCACGCTCATCCTCTTGATCCCCTTCCTGCTGATCCTGCTCTCCTACGGATTCATTATCACGGCCGTCCTCAGAATCCGCTCGGCCGCGGGCAGGAGCAAGGCCTTCTCCACCTGCGCTGGGCACCTGTTGGTCTCGCTTCCTCACTATGGCTGTGCAGTCTTCATCTACATTTGCCCCAAGTCCTGCTACGCCCCCGACCAGGACAAAATTGTGTCCTTAATCTACACCAATGTCACCCCCATGCTCTATCCTATGATCTACAGTCTGAGGAACAAGGAAGTCAAGGGTGCCCTTGGGAGACTTCCGCACAGTCACAGTCCATGAAGCAGCAGCCCCATGCGAGTTGAAGGGGAAGGCAGAGCCCTCTGAGAACGGCCTGGCTCCCTTTCCAGAACCCAGCCGTCTCCCGATGCACCTGGCGGCCCCACCCCTCCCTTTGAGGGCTTCTCCGTGGTTCTGAGTGCACCTGGGACTCACTGCCCCCTTTGCTGTGGCCAGACAGACGGAAGGGATGCGAAGGTTTGCTGAGACGCAGCAAGTCTGGGGTGGACAGTTCCATCCAGCACCCACAGCAATGGCAGAGACGTGGACACTGACAGGCAGAAGGGCCTCAGATGGCCCAAATGAAACATTAAGCCAGCTGCTTCTGTGACCAAACAACCAGCAGGGCTAGAAACACAAGGAGTTCCCAGATCCAAACTAGGGAAGGCTTGGATGGAAAGGCAGAGCCAGCCTGGAAACAGAATCCCTGCGTCACCAGAAAACGACATCATGATCGCTTGAGACACGAGAGTGTAATCCGAGGCAGCAGCTCCAAGGGCGTGTCAGGCTCGGCCCCACTTCTGCTCCCAGTGCAGCTGACCCCTCCTCATCCTACCAATGTCGGTGAAAGGGCCACTTGTTCCCAGAAGCCCCATGGGTGGTCTGTCTCCCCGGCTGAGCTGGAGACTCCTCGAAGGGGAGAACCAGTTTCGAGGTCTCTGCCACCCCAGCCCCTGGCACATAATAGATGCGCCATAAGCGGTAACGGAACTGAACGGTGAGCCCCCCAAGTTTTGGCACAGGAATGGCTTCAGATCCCAGTTGCTAATGAAACAGAAACTTTTCATATCCTGCCGGGCTGAGGCCTCTGTGACTCGGGGACAAAGGTCAGGTGTAATGATCTCAAGAATGTGTTTGCTGGCCCCACTCTCACTCCACAGGCTGGCCAAGTGGTTGGATCTCTGAGTTTCCCTCGACCATAACACTTAGCAGGGAAGACACACTTCTTTGTTTCTTTTAGAGACAGGATCTCACTCTGTAGCCCAGGCTGGGGGGCAGTGATGTGATCACAGCTCACTGCAGCCTCAACCTCCCAGGCTCAAATGATCCTTACCACCTCAGCCTCCAGAGCAGCTGGTACTACAGGTGTGTGCAACTGCTCCTGGATAATATTAATATTAATCTTTTGTGTTTTTTTTTTTTTTTTTTTTTTTTTTTTTGAGGAGACGGGGGGAATCTCACTATGTTGCCCAGGCTTGTGTCCAATTCCTGGACTCAAGTGATCCTCCCACTTTGACCTCCCAAAGTGCTGGGATAACGGGTGTGAGCCACCACACCCGGCCAGGAAATATTTCTTGAAAGAAAGAATGAGAGAGTACCTCCTGTCTCCCCAGTACAGGGTTTGGCACTGGGGATACAGAAAAGCTCCAGACAAGCTTCCTGCCTTTATGGAGCTCACAAAGTAGGCTGGGCTATTAGGCACTAAGACAAATCACTGTCATACAATGGGTACTCGCCATTCCTGCACAGGAAAGGGTCACTCACCCCTACCACCAAACCTAGGAACGGCCACATGCTGCTCAAAGGGTCAACACAGCTGCCTTTCACTGTCCTCAAGTGATGGCGGGTGGGCGCTCAGAGAAGACCAAAGGCTCAAGGCCAGGGGACTAGGCCAGCCGGGGCTTCCCAACAGACCCCCATCCTGAGTCCGACACAAGAGCCCGCAATGACCCCCACAGGGTGAAACAAGCCGCTCTCACAAGCCCTGGTAGGTATGGCTGGGCCCTCCCCCTGGTCCACATGAGGCCAGCCTACACCATCCCCACTTAGACCGCCCCACTCAGGCCAAATTCCTGGGAAAGGGGCTGGGAATCTGTGTAGAGCGGGGGAGATTGTTCTCATCATATAGGTGAGAGATGATGCCGACCTGGCCTGGGGAGGGTGGAGACGACACATTGAAGGAAACTGATTAGACGGAAGGTGAGATGACAGAGTGCGGGGCCATGGAAACACGTGTCGCCAAGACAGAGAACGAAGCAGAAGGAAGCCATTCCGGGAGTCGGGGGACAGGCAGTGAGGTCGGCTGGGGTCAGGTTGGGTTGGAAGTACCTACAGGCCATCCAAGCTCACATGACTGTACTGGTTTGAAACTCCGGAATTCAAGCAAAGAGACCCCTGCTTAACTTTAATTCGATGGCCCTCTCTGAATATGGACATCCTGGCCCTGTCACCTCTGAAGCTTCGCCATTCCAGATGATGCCAAATGTGATTTCAAATACATTTCATCCATTCCGAGCAAGTCTTCTCTGATTCGGAAACACAAAGGCTATCACTGCCAGCGTGTGTGGACCAGGACCAGCCCTCTGGAGAGGAGGGGCTCTTATGGGCCCTGGTACGTTTTGTGTTTAAGCACACATGTGTTCTTCATGAGTGCCCCCAAGGTGTGGAAGAAAAAGAAAATCTCATTGTGTGGTAGTGACAAAATGCTGATGAAGCAAACTATCAACAGCCCTCTGGAGGAATAACTTTCAAGGTAGGATGAACTGCGTGTAAGGAATTTGGAAACAATGGTTTTTTGGAAGTGGCTGAAAGCCACAGAGACAACCGGGAGAGCCAGGCGACATCGGCCCCGTGGTGTCTAGCGTGGGGCCCAAGGCTTGGTGACTTCAGGGACTTCATCACGGCACCGTCCGCCTCATTGCGTCAAGAAAAGGTGCCAATTAGAACAAGTTTCAGAGGAAAAATACGGCCTCCAGTGAATTGAACAGGCTAATTTAAACTTTGGCAAACTGGCTCACTCCGGAGCTCATTAGAAATTTTCCTCAACAGCAAGTAATGAATAACTTTCTTAATCATTTTCTGCTTATAAAGGTAATACATGTTCACTGTAAAAGAAGAGGAAATGTGGGCAAGTTTGGAAGAGAAAATAAAAAACCAACCATTATCTCGCCGCCAAGGATAACGACAATGAAAATGTGGTGTATTTCTGGATAAATGAGCTGATTCTTGTCTAGTGCCTACGACAGTGGTTTGGGACGTGGTAACCACCCAACAAATGTTACTGGTTATCATTATTCTCATTGCTAGTAGGCTTAGAACAGTCTTTTCCGATGCTATCCCTCCCCCAGCCCCCCACCCCCGACAGACCCCGGTGTGTGATGTTCCCCTCCCTGTGTCCGTGTGTTCTCATTGTTCAACTCCCACTTATGAGTGAGAACACGCAGTGTTTGGTTTTCTGTTCCTGTGTTAGTTTGCCGAGAATGATGGTTTCCAGCTTCATCCACGTCTCTGCAAACGACACGAACTCATTCTTTTTCATGGCTGCATATGTGCCGCATTTTTAAAATCCGGTCTAACATTGATGGGCATTTGGGTTGGTTCCAAGTCTTTGCTATTGTGAACAGTACTGCAATAAACATACGTGTGCATGTGTTTTTATAGTAGAGTGATTCATAATCCTTTGGGTATATACCCAGTAATGGAATTGCTGGGTCAACGAGTTGATGGGTGCAGCAAACCAGCATGGCACATGTATACCTATGTAACAAACCTGCACATCGCACACAGGTACCCCAGAACTTAAGGTATAATAATGGAAAAACGAAAGAAAGAAAGAAAGAGAGAAAGAGAGAGAAAGAAAGAAAGAAAGAAAGAGAAAGAAAGAAAAGAAGGAAGAAAGAAAGTCTTTTCCATTCCAACAATCAAATAAAGTTCATCTAAATTTTCTTCCAATGTTTTCACTTTTATTGTGTCTATATTAGGTCAATACATTCTAAACTCTTCAGACACTATAGCAATATTTCTCTATATAGCATTCCCCCTCCCCCGTGCTTCTACTGAGATACGTATCGGCAGCCTGAGAAGTCGGTGTTCCTTTGTCCACACTCATCGCTGTGCATCCGTTCCATTTCATTCGCTCCACAGTCAGCCGCACCTCAGAGTTGTCCTTCAAAGGGTGAGAGACTAAGACAGTTATCCAGTGACTCTTGGCCGCATCAGTGGGGGGCTGTGTCCAAGGGTACAAATTCCCCCGAGCTTCCAGGCCCACCCTGTGCAGGGCACAGGAAAAAAAGGAGATGTGTCGGGAGCTGCAGGAGGGGCGCTGGCACAGGGCACAGAGGTGCCCATCCCAGCAGCTGAGAGTCAGAAGGCACGTGCAGGGGGCCCAGAGGCTCAGCAGGATCTGAAATGTGAGAAGATGTCTACAAACACAGAGGTGCAGGAGGACGCCGGAGATGACAGTCACTGGAGGGGCTCTGAGACGTGCATAGAAAACAGGACAGAGCTTGGTAGCAGCACTCATTTGTCGCCCTGCCACACACAGCCTGTGTTTTCTCCTTGACGGCCCCATCTCAGTAGGACCCAATAATGCCAACGCCTGGAGATCCCCCTGGACAATGGTCTTTGTCCTCCACATCTGGTCCTCCCCTACACCTGGGGCTTGGACCTGCTAAGGAGCTCTTTCCAGCTTTCTAGACACCTGTGGAATCCCTTCACCCATCCTTCCCCGCCAGTGTGGCTGCTCTCCAGCCCACTCTCATCCTGCTCTCCCGCCAAGTGCCTCGGCTCCAGGGGGACGAGGCTTTCCCTGGGCTGCTGCCTTCCCTGCTCCCTTCCCAGTCCCCAGAAGGGTGCCGGCTGCAGAGGCCTCCAGAGCAGAGCCTTGCTCACCGCATCAGCTCCAGCTGGAGGAGGTTCCCCCTACCTCCTGTACCCCAACCCCTTCTTAAAGCAGCAGAGGCGGAAGCCGGAGCCTGCTTTGGAAAATGGCATGCTTTTATTGCTGCGTCTGCATTGACTTTTTAGCGCTCTAAGAATGTCCCCGCAGTCCTGCCGCCCTCTGCCAGCCCCAGCCCTCCAGCCTCTGTTCCCGTGTTGGGGAAGCCTTTCTCAGGGTCACTCAGCTGTCTCAGGACTGGATGTGGCACAGACATACGTAGGTAAAAGCTGCTACACGGAAGACTGGAGGTGCGGGAAGTGCATTCGCTTTAAGCCTAGAGGTGGGAGCCGTGTCCGGGGTCCTTTCCTGGGGGTGTGCATGTTACCAAAATACCAAGGGTTTGGTCTAGGTCCTGCTGCTGGCCGCACAGAAAGCCAAAGACTGAGACGAAGACAATTACCAGGGAAGACAGCTTTAATTGGGTGCTGCAGCCGGGGGATGGGAGTTAAGTCTCAAATCCATCTCCCTGACTAAAACTAAGGGTTTATATAGCAGGGAAGAAAGGCACCAATGTGTAGGAAAACAGGAACTCGGGAGGGCCCAGAAAGCAATCCTGATGAATGAGGGGGTCCAGCATCTCATTGCCTGGATGCGATCTGGTGAGTTTCGGTTCTTTGATACTTTGAGAGGCCCCAAGGTCATTTCCTGAGGAAGGAATTCAGATAAAACAACTGTAAGGTTCAAGCTTGAAGACCAGAAGGGTCAGTTTCTATGTTTATCAAAAAGAACAGCCTACGGGACGATTGGATCGGTTTCATGCCCAGCCCAGGGTGCAGGATGTGGGAGGCCTGAGTTGGCCTGGTGAGCAGCCCAGACACCCGGGATGGAGGAGTGCAGCCTCTCCTCCCACAGACTTGTGAACAGGGTGTGGAGACAGACACCCAGCTCCTAGGACCATGCCACCCCCACCCCTGCCTACCTCTCGCAGCACCTTTCCTGTGGATCTGACGCCCTTCCAGACACAGAAGTAGGCCAGCACCCGGCAGGCCAGCAGACCACAGGGTCACCTCCCAGCTGAGGGCCCTCCGCACCTCCGACGCCGCCAGGGGAGCAAGGGAAGGAGGGAGAGAGGGAGATCCCATGAGGTCTGTGCTGGGAGACAAGGGAACTATGGGGTCCCCTCAAGGAGTCCTGGCTCCCTTCCCTCCCCCAGCTCTGGTCCCGCTGGTGCCTCCCATCCACATGGGCTGGACCTGGGGCCAGGGAGCCCCTGGGTGATTGGGGGCCCGACCTGGGGCCAGGGAGCCCCTGGGTGACGGGAGGCCACCCCCGAACCACCCGACCTGCAGCTCCAGCTCCCCCACCTGGCTGGGCGACCAGGACAGGGACCGAAGCTGCTGAACCCAGTTAGAGGCCTGGCCCCGGGGTCTGTCCTGGGCACTCCCCCAAGGACAGGCAGGGCAGGCAGAGTCTGGGACGATGGCCGCACAGCCCTGGCCCCATGTTCCCAGGCCCGCCTTGCTCCTCGGTGTGAGGGAGACCAGGGGGACGGGACAGGCTGGGCCCCGCCGTGCCTGACTCCCTGCAGGGCTCCCGGGACAAGGGCCCGGCGGACAGCCGGCTGCTCAGGGGTGAGGGGTCCAGGCTGGCATCGTGGCCACCTTCCGGCCCGGGCTCTCTTGGGGTGGGGCGGGCGGGGAGAACCAGTCACGTGCTCCAGGGCTCGCCCAGGGTCTCTCAGGGCCGGAAGTAGGACCCCTGTGCGCAGGCGCCCTGAGGATCCCAGGCTGCCAGTCGCACGCACGCCAGGGGGCGGAACTTCCTGCAGCCTCACTGCCTCCGCGTCCTCGTGGGCCCTGACTTTGTCTCTGAGCACACCACAGAGGCCCAGGAGCCATGCGGGCCGCAGGCCAGGGCACAGGGGGTGCGGCGGGCGATGCTGATGGCCCAGGAGGCCCTGGCGTTCCTGGCGGCCCAGGAGAGGCGGGTGCTGCGGGCGACGGAGGTCCCCAGGGTGCAGGGGCAGCAAGGGCCTCGGGGCCGGGAGGAGGCGCCCCACGGGTGCCGCGTGGCAGTGCTGCTTCTGCACAGAATGGAAGCTGCCAGTGCGGGGCCAGGGGGGCGGAAAGACGCCTGGTTCAGTTGTATCCTGTTGGGGGCAACAGGGTCAAGAGGTGGGGGGCAGGGCCAGGAGGTGGGGGAGGGCAGGGCCAGGTGCAGGAGGTAGGGTTTGGGAGATGGGGGTAAGGGGCCGGGTGGGGGGGAGTGGGGGCTGGGAGTTGGAGGTGGGGGGGTGTGGCTCGGAGGAAGGGAGCAGGTGGGGGATGGGAGGTGGAGCGTGTGCACGGTGGGTGCTGGGCGATGGGGTGACGGGCAAAGCGCCAGGAGGTAGGGGGTCTTGGGTATGAGAAAGGATCAGGAGTTGGGGGGAAGCGTGCAAGGTGGGAGCCGGTGGCTGGGGTGTGGGCTGGATGGGGCTGGGGGGGTTCAAGTGATGGGGGGACGGCTGATGCGGCAGGGGTCATGGTGGGGAGGGCCTTGGAAGGGCACACAGGAGTCAGCTTGGGGTACAACAGAGGAAAGTGGGGAATCAAGACAGCTGGGTGGGGTTGCTTCAGGACCTGGGCCAGTGCGTGGGAAGACAGCCTGTGGGGATGAGATGGGCACCGGCCAAGTCCTAGGCATAGTCCAAGGTCCTTAACCGGGTCCCCACCGGGAACATCACGATGCCTTTCTCATCGCCCATGGAAGCGGAGCTGGTCCGCAGGGTCCTGTCCCCGGATGCCACACCGCTCCCCCGACCAGGGGCGGTTCTGAAGGACTTCACCGTGTCCGGCAACCTACTGTTTATGTCGGTTCGGGACCAGGACAGGGAAGGGACTGGGCGGACGATGGTGGTGGGTTGGGGGCTGGGATCCGCCTCCCCGGAGGGGTAGAAAGCTAGAGACCTGGGAACACCCAAGCACAGGGTCTCAGAACAGAGACCTGGTACACCAGGTCCGCCGCCACCCGAGGGAGCCCGGGGAGATGGGTGCAGAGGTGTCGCCTTTAACCTGATGTTCTTCGCCCCTCACATTTAGCCGACTGACTGCTGCAGACCACCGCCAACTCCAGCTCTCCATCAGCTCCTGTCTCCAGCAGCTTTCCCTGTTGATGTGGATCGTGCAGTGCTTTCTGCCTGTGTTTTTGGCTCTGCTTCACTCAGGACAGAGGCGCTAAGCCCAGCCTGGTGCCCCTTCCTAGGTCGTGCCTCCTCCCCTAGGGGATGGTCCTTGCACGAGCGGCCACTTCATTGTGGGGGCCTGATTGTTTGTCGCTGGAGGAGGCCGGCTTACATGTTTGTTTCTGTAGGAAATAAAACTGAGCTACAATTCCGTGTCTGAGTCTCTTCTCGGCGAGCGAAGGCACCTTCAGACTTGCGTGCCCTTGTCCTCGGGTTGCAGGGGAGGCTCTGGGATTCAGAGATTGAAGTAGCACAAGGTAATGGAAGACAATTTGGGAAATGGGGGAAAATGAAAAGCCACTGGGTCCCGCCGTTCAGCTTTAAGTACTGTGGACATTTTAGAATACTTTCCTCAATATGCTTGCATTTATATGTTAAATATATGACAGTAGCATGTATGATGTTTTTCCAGCTCAGCATTAAGTTTGTTCCCAAATTGTCTTCATTGAACATATATGAGCTTTTGTGCTTTCTAAAAATGCTTCAAAAACATGTGCTTGAACAGATGCATAAAACCAGCATTATCATTTCACCATTAAACATGTGATATGGGCCGGGCATGGTGGCGCGCACCTGTATTCCCAGCGTTCGGGGAGGCTCAGGTGGGAGGATGGCTTGAGACCTGCAATTGGAGGCCACTCTGGGCAATGTAGCGAGATTCTGTCTCTATGAGAATCATTTAAAAATTAGGGGTGGAGGGCGTGGTGGCAGGCACCTGTAGTCCCAGTAACTCAGGAGGCTGGCGTGGGAGGGTGGCTTGAGTCCAGGATCTCGAGGCTGCAGTGAGCTATGAATGCACCCCTGAGCTCCAGCCTTGGCGACAGAGCGAGACCCTGTCTCTAAAATAATAATAATAGTAAT
The DNA here is from genome assembly GCF_049350105.2 of Macaca mulatta. NCBI lineage: Eukaryota > Metazoa > Chordata > Mammalia > Primates > Cercopithecidae > Macaca > Macaca mulatta. Next base: position 160,804,832 of record NC_133426.1, read on the forward strand.
AATGTGAACAACGTAAAATGTTTGTAAACACGGAATGTTAACAAAACGCAGATTCTCTTACCGCTTGCAGAGTCCAATGAACAAGAGCGATGTCTGCTATTAAGAAACGGACTTTCTGCCATGCTTGGTTTAGGGGAAGACGTACAGGCTCCTGCCTTTAAGGGCACTGCTTCCCTTTGGGGGCAGAAAGCAGGGCCTTTTAATGGGGGACTTGGCATGAATGGCACACAGGGGAGGGAGCAGGCAGCTGCGGGGTCTCTGTGACTTGCTGAGTTGCCTTGTCTACCGGGCGGTCACGCTGGCACCATCTTGGGCAGAGCTAGTTTGGAAAGTGGCTGTTGTTTGTCAAAGCAAAAGAGACATATTCTTGAGCTGTCTTCTGGGATGCTCTTAAGTTGCTTGGAAACAAGATCCCTTTGAGTCTTGCTTTCAGGATTTATTCAGTGGGACCAGAGCATATTTTAATGTAAGATTAAAGTATTAGTTGACAATCTCCAGTGCTTGGCAAGGCTGTAGTTGGAAACGAGGACTCATACGCTGTCAGTAGCAGTGGTAGTAGCATCTATTTGGACATTTATTTGGCATTTTCTATTAAGGGAAAAATGTGCATACCCTTTCACCCACCTTGAGGAATCCATCTGAGAAACTCCTGGATAGGCAAGTGAGGTCGAATCCACCAGCATCTTAATGACACCATCACGTAAATAGTTTTTAGAATGTAAATGTTCATCAGCTGCAGAAAAATTAAATAAATCACTGCACAACTGCCCCAGGGGAAAAGTGTGAGGAAGCTAGAGAGAGAGCATGGTAGATAGTCGGGTACTAGCATAGAAAGAGGTTAAAACAAGTCACCAGATCTCTGCATATAGGCTATGGCACACTCTTGTTTTGGCAGTGTGCTCCCGCCATGTGAGCATGTAGGGATGTGCACAGTAACTCCCTGGACAGCCACCTCCACGCTCAAGAGTGCTCATCGCTGGACAATAGCGTTAGGGAAATAAAACCTTCACCTTTTAAACCTCAGACTTCCATGCTGAAATATTTTCATCAAGCATGTATTACTTTGGAAATACACGTCTTTACTTTGTAAAAGAAGAGTCTGCTCGAATAAGAAACCATCTCTCCTAGTCCTGTTCTTTCAAAACATTGGAAGTGGATTTTGAGTGTGTTGACATGTCTGTGCCACAGCAGAGGGCATCTTTTGGTTTTGTCAGCCAACCTCTGTTCCCCTGTACCAGTGTCCATATTTCCCCTAGAACCACTCCCTCCCTTTCCCTTCAGCAGTTTTGATTCTGCTGGAGTTGACTTCACCCCAGATTCCAGGTGGAATGGCTCATCCTTCCTCTCTCACCATGCGATGCCAGCTTTCCGCCACCTCCCGCCAGGAGTAGATGCGGTCTGAGGCCCTCACCAGAAGCAGATGCTGGCACCACCCGTCCTATAGCTGCAGAACTATGAGCCAAATAAAACTCTTTATGAATTTCTCAGCATCAGGTACCCCTCTATAGCAACACAAATAGACTAAGACAGGGATTGAGTCCTTGCTGATAAGCCCTCAAAAGCTGTGATGGTAGAAAAAGCAGTGAAGGAGTCTTCTGTGGATACGAATCCAAATAGGGAGGGGTGAGCCTGCAAGGGAGTCCCAGGAGGAAAGGGAGGAGGAGAACGGGCACAGGGACCAGCTCTTTCCAGATAGGGCTCCCCAACCTGGTCCACAAGTGTGGGTTTCATTCACCCAGAGCATGAGTCTTTAGTTTCGTTGTCCCATGACCCCGTCCCGCCACCTCTGCCCAAACATGGCCCAGGTGCAGCCGGCCACCCTAATCCCACGGCCGGATGGCTGGAGCTGGTAGCTTTTAAACCCAAGTCAGGTGGCCTCAGTCCTCTGCTCTAAGCTGTCCAGTGGGCTTCCCTCACTCACAGTGAAAGCCAGAGCCCTGATGGCAGCCTGCAGACCCGACATGATCGAGCGTTTCCTCTCTGGCCTTCTCACCTCCCACACTTCCCCTTGCTCACGCTGACGCAGCCACACAGGGCCCCTGGCCCTTTCTGGAACACACCAGGCACACTCCTGCCTCACGGCCTTTGCACTAGCTTTCTCCTGTCGAGAAATCTCTTCTTCCAGCGTTGCACACAATTGTCACCCTCTCAGAGAGGCTTTTCTGGCCAGCCTCTTTAATACCGCATCCGGCCTCCCCTGCCTTCTGCCTGGTCCTGTCTGTCACTCCCTCTCCTTTCAGGGCCCAGGTGTGCCGGAGACATCCTGGCCAGGGTGACCTGCCCCGCAACACCCAATTCAGGGCTCAGCCCGGGGGCCCAGGCTTGAGCCAGCCGCTCCCCAGGACAGGAGGACGGCTCAAGACTGAGAAGCCCCCTCCTCACCCATTCCACCACCCATAGCTTTCACTGGGCACGAGGCTGACGATCTTCCAGCTTCTGTCGCCTTGAGGCATCTCGGTCCAGAGCCGTGAGAATCTGGGGGAGAAGGGATCCCCTGGAGCTGGGCTCTGTATGGGGGAGCAGCTCCTCCCGTGCAAAGCCCCCATTTCCCAGCTGGGCTCTTCCCTCCCACACACCTCACCCCTCCGTTCTCCCCCACAGCACCTGTACAAACCCACCAGCTTCTCCTCAGCCCCAAATGCCCCTCCAACGACAGCACTTTCTCCTCCTCCTCTCCACGGCTAGGGTGCGGCCCTTCCCCACTGTGGTCTGGACTGTGGACTCGCCATGCCCCACTCTTCTTCCCCATTCCTTCCTGGCCCAATCATCTCAGCTTTTCCTCTTAAGACCCTAGAGGAAAAGAGAAAGCTAGCCCCAGACAAGCAGGAGGAGGACCTAATAAATCACAAAGCAGACATCAGTGAAACAAGTCAAAGGCTAGTAAAAAATGCCATTGGCCGGGCGTGGTGCCTCACGCCTGTAATCCCAGCACTTTGGGAGGCTGAGGCGGGCGGATCACAAGGTCAGGAGATCGAGACCATCCTGGCTAACACGGCGAAACCCCGTCTCTACTAAAAATACAAAAAAAAAAAAAAAAAAAAAAAAAAAAACCAGCCGGGTGTGGCGGTGGGCGCCTGCAGTCCCAGCTACTCGGGAGACTGAGGCAGGAGAATGGCGTGAACCTGGGAGGTGGAGCTTGCAGTGAGCCAAGATCGCGCCACTGCACTCCAGCCTGGGCGACACAGCGTGACTCTGTCAAAAAAAAAAATAAAAATAAAAAAAATAAAAGGAATGCTATTTAACAACTCTGTGACAATAAATTCAATGACTTCGATGAAATGTATAATTTCATTGAAAGATACATATTACTAAAACTGACACAAGAAAAAAAAAGGAGTTTTATATCAACTACCCATATCAGTTCATAATTAAAAACCTTCCCACATAGAAAACTCCAGGCTGGATGCTCTATTGGTTAATGAATCAAACATTTAAGAAAGAAACTCTGGCCCCCTGAGGTGGCTCATACCTGTAATCCCGGCATTTTGGGAGGCCAAGGTGGGAGAATTGCTTGAACCCAGAAGTTTGAGACCAGCCTGGGCAGCATGGTGATGCCTCGTCTCTACTAAAACCAGAAAACATTAGCCAGGCAATGTACGCCGTGCTTGTAGTCCCAGCTGCTCGGGAGGCTGACGTGGGAAAATCACCTGAGCCTGGGGAGGTGGAGGCTGCAGTGAGCCTTGACTGTGCCACCGTACTCCAGCCTGAGCAACAGAGGAGGTGCTGTCTCAAAAATAATTTTTTTTAAATAAGGGGATGAAGATGTCCCTCTTATGGGGCAGACCATGTCTCAGGTACTACAGTCAGCCAAAGAACAGATCAAGTGGTCACTCCTTCAGTGAATAACTCACCATTTCTGGCTCCTCACCTCCTTCCAAACAATGCACGTCTGCCGTGAATTTTCATCCGGTTCCCCAGCTGATGCTCTCAGGGTCATCTCGGGAATCACAGGGATCCTTAAATCTCCATCCTGTCTGTGGTTGCCCCATCCCTCCTCGCCCCCGCTCCCAACCCTCCCTATGCCCTTCCTGTTCCTTTGCTTCTTTGGCCTCTTTTTAACTTGAATTATTAGATTTTTTTTTTCTTTCCCCCCTACAACATTGTTTGAGTTCCTTATGTATTCTGGTCATTAATCCCTTATCAGATGGGTAGTTTGCAAATATTTTGTCCCATTCTGTGGGTTGTCTCTTCACTTTGTGAATTGTTTCCTTTGCTGTGCAGAAGTTTTTTAACTTGATGTGATCTCTGGTTAAATAATTTTTGACAAGAGTGCCAATCCTGCAATCTCTTCAACAAACAGCGCTGGAACAAGTGGAATTACTCCTGCAAAAGCATGATGTTGAACCCCCATGTAACACGGTAAGTAAAAATTAATGCAAAATCGGTCAGCAACCTAAATGTAAGAGCTAAAACCATAAAACTCTTCAAAGAAACCACAGAGTGAATCTACATGACCTTGGATTTGGCAATAGATTCTCAGATATGAAACCAAAAGTACATGCAGCCAGAGAAAAGATTGTTAAACTGGACTTCATCAAAATGAAAAACTTTTGTGCATTAAAGAACATTATCAAGAAAGTTGTTTTAATTTTTTACTTATTTGTATTTATTTAGTTTTTTATTATATTTTATGTTCTAGGGTACATGTGCACAACATGCAGATTTGTTACATATGTATACATGTGCCATGTTGGTGTGCTGCACCCATTAACTCGTCATTTACATTAGGTATATCTCCTAATGCTATCCCTCTCCCCTCCACCCTCCCCATGATAGGCCCCGGTGTGTGATGTTCCCCTTCCTGTGTCCAAGTGTTCTCATTGTTCAGTTCCCACCTATGAGTGAGAACAAGCGGTGTTTGGTTTTCTGTTCTTGCGATAGTTTGCTGAGAATGATGGTTTCCGGCTGCATCCATGGCCCTACAAAGGACATGAACTCATCCTTTTTTATGGCTGCATAGTATTCCATGGTGTGTATGTGCCACATTTTCTTAATCCAGTCTGTCATTGATGGACATTTGGGTTGGTTCCAAGTCTTCGCTATTGTGAATAGTGCCGCAAGAAACATACGTGTGCATGTGTCTTTATAGCAGCATGATTTATAATCCTCTGCGTATATACCCAGTAATGGGATGGCGGGGTCAAATGGTATTTCTAGTTCTAGATCCTTGAGGAATCGCCACACTGTCTTCCACAATGGTTGAACTAGTTTACTTTAGTTCCTTTAAAATGGAGAGTACTCCTTCAGCGATTAGAAGAGCCAGAAGACGGAAACAAAGAACTTCTGTTATTCATAGGTTACGGTGGCTACACGGAGGTCAGTCAACATGTGCAGAGGGTGTGCGTGGACCTGGGGCACTTGCCTTTATTTGGGTCCAGGGAGGTGGTCAGAGCATCACAGTAGGGGGTGAGAAGATTGGAGCATTCGAAGCAAATGCCCAGAAAAAGGGGCCTAACCTAACTACATGGACCTAACCTAACTTTACATTTGGTCAAGCAGCTGGGTGTGTGTGTGTGTACTGGTGAGACGGCTTTTAGGGGAAGGAAAGTGGAATCGAAAGGCAGCGGTTGGGAACTGGGCTTAGGCTATTAACCAAGGGCATCGTGTGGCATCTGGGGACTCATGTCAAGACAACAAAATGGATGCCGGGGCAGCATGGTAATATAAGCCTCAACCCAAAAGTGAAAAGACAAGCTGAAGAAAGTGAGAAAATATTTGCCAATCATATATCTGATAAGGGTTTAGTATCTGTAATACACAACACACTCCTAAAACTCAACTCATAATATACAACAAACTCCTAAAACTCAAGCAAAGCGATAAACAATTGAGTTAAAGAATTGACAAAAAACTTAGAAATTTCTCCAAAAAACATAACAGAAATGACCAGTAAGCACATGAAATGATGCTTAACATCCTTAGTCATTAGGGAAATGCAAGTCAAAAGCACAATGAGATACCACTTCACAGTTACTGGGATGGTTACTTAAAAAATAGAAAATAGGCCGGGCGCGGTGGCTCACGCCTGTAATCCCAGCACTTTGGGAGGCCGAGGCGGGCGGATCACAAGGTCAGGAGATCGAGACCACGGTGAAACCCCGTCTCTACTAAAAATACAAAAAATTAGCCGGGCGCGGTTGTGGGCGCCTGTAGTCCCAGCTACTCGGGAGGCTGAGGCAGGAGAATGGCGTGAACCCGGGAGGCGGAGCTTGCAGTGAGCCGAGATCGCGCCACTGCACTCCAGCCTGGGCGACAAGAGCGAGACTCCGTCTCAAAAAAAAAAAAAAAAAAAAAAATAGAAAATAGTAAGAGTTGACGAGGATGGGGAGAAGTTGGAACCCTCATCTATTCCCGATTGGAATGTAGTCGTGCAGGCACTATGGAAAACTGTTTGGCGGCTGCTCAGAAAACACAGGTGCTCAAACAGATACTTGTGTGCCAATGTTTGTTGCATCATTATTGACAATAGCCAAAAGGTGGAAACCATCCAAGTGTCATCCATGAACGGATGAATGAACAAAATGTGGCTGTAGTGAGCTAGGATTTCACCACTGCACTCCAATGTGGGTGACAGAGAGAGACCCTGTCACATACACACACACACACACACACACACACACACAAAGTGATCAGGCTGACACCACCTGAACCTAAATAACATCACAATGAAGACAAACACAGATGTGGTGCACTTCCTGGTGCAATGTAATGGGAAAGCACAGTCCCACCTGGAGAGCAGTCTTGGCCGAAAAGAAAAATGTTATATGTTTCTCGAGTTCATTATATTTTCCTAGTACAATGTCCAGTTAATCATTTTTTAAATTTACTGCAATGAATTTATCTTATTGTTTTTAAAATCTCTGCTATACCTATAGCTATATATATTTTTTCCATTTCTAACATTTCTATTATGACTTTTCTTTTTCTTTTTTCTTTTTTTTTTTTTTTTTTTTTTTTTTTTTGAGGCAAAGTCTCACTCTGTGGCCCAGGCTGGAGCGCAGTGGCGCGATCTTGGCTCACTGCAAGCTCCGCCTCCCAGGTTCATGCCATTCTCCTGCCTCAGCCTCCTGAGTAGCTGGGACTACAGGCACCCACCATCATGCCCCGCTAATTTTTTGTATTTCTAGTAGAGACGGGGTTTCACCGTGTTAGCCAGGATGGTCTCGATCTCCTGACCTCGTGACCCGCCCGCCTTGGCCTCCCAATGTGCTGAGATTACAGGCATGAGCCACCGTGCCTGGCCGCTATTATGACTTGTAACGTTTGTTTTATCCATCAATCAGGAAGGGATATCTTGCACTACTGTCCCTGCCTTTACTCGGCTCTTTTTCTAACGTATAGACTTGTAGGCTTAGGTCATTCTTTTCAGTCATTGTTTGTTTATTCTAAGCCTTCAAAACTTTAAATTTCCCTTCAAGAACCACTCATGGCACATTCAACAAGTCTTCATAATTATTGTTGAGGACACATCTTGATAATTGCATCTTACTGTTCATTCTGCCCAGAAGGAAGGTGCTAAAAGCATAGATCTATTTGAGTCAATGGGAAGTTTATAAGAGTTTGTTCATATGGTGGTGACTTGGAAGTAACAATATTGGAAGATTGACAGCCAGGCATCTTGGAGAAGAGGCATGTGGATGGACTTCCCAGATTGGGCCTAGAATACCAGGAAATGCACATCCCTTGTGTGCGTTCCCGAGGTGCTTTCGGTACTCACGTGGATGTGATGACCTGCTCTGGGGATGTGAGTTAACTTCCTTCCTCAGTTACTCCGATTCTTGCTCAGTGGGCTCATGATAAATGTGGCCATGAGGACAGAAATGGAAGTTACTCACGGGCTCAACAACATGGTCTTCACCAAGTGCCAAATCTCCCAACAGCAGAGCCTCATATATGGGCTCATCCCACAGGGGTCTGTCTTAGCCCATTCAGGCTGCCACAGCACAATACCATAGACTGGGTAGCTTATAAACAACAGAAATTTATTTCTTACCGTTTTGGAGGCTGGAAGGTTCAAGATCAAGGAGTCAGCAGATTTGGTGTTTGGTGTCAGCCCACATTCTGGTTCATAGATGGTGCCTTCTAACTGTGTTTGCACATGGAACCTCTCAGGGGTCTCTTTTATGAGGACACTAATCCCATTCTTGAGGTCTCTGCCCTCTTGATCTAATCACCATTCAAGGCTCCACTTGCAATAACATCATATCGGTGATTAGGTTTCAACATATGAAATTTGGGGTTACAGACATTCAGACGTACCTGGTGAAAAGATGATTATATCATATCAAACCCCTTCCATTCTGCAGGGGGCAGCAAGTTTTTCTCTTTGGAATAGATGCTTTTTCTGTGTATATACATGCTCTCCACTGCCGCGGTTTCGCCAACACCACCATCCACGGATGTACTACGGGCTCATTCACCATCACCATATCCCACTCGAAAGCTGCAATGAAATGGATTAGAGACTGTAATCTGAAAATCTGGGATCCCTGTGGTACTGAGCTAACAAATGAGAGGAGGATTATTGTGTTGGCTAGGTAATGGACCCTGACTGTCAAGAAGAGGTATAATTTCTGCTACATATGTGGGGTCACAGCAAAATATTTCTGAGATTCACCGAATTTTAGGGAACATTTGCTAATATTGCTATCTACAGTGGTAAAATTTGGTGGAAGGTGACAACTCCTAGACAGGCCCAAAAAGGGCTCAGACCCCTCAGGAACAGAAGCCTGTGTCACCCACCGAGTGAAAAATCATAATCAGCCAGTATGTTCGCTGAGGCCAACTATGGGTATGTATGTAATTCCAAAAATGAGGATCACAGGAGGTCATGTCTACTTTACTTCGTTGTTATTTGGTACATAATTTTATTTGTATTAGTTCATTTCCCCCCTTCCCCACCTTCTCTCCGCCATTTTGTAATTTAGTCTACAGATGATAGGCTCTCAAACCAGCATCATTGTTGGCAGCAAAAGCACAATCTGTAAACTATTTCAAAGAGGTGTGTTCTGAGCCAATATGAATGATCGCAGCCTGGAGAAGACACGAACCCGAGACTTGAGCAGTGGCCCCGAGGCAGTCAGACTGCAGCTCTATTTTATACATTTCAAAGGAAGCAGAAGTTACAGGCAAAGTCATAAATCAATACATAGAGTTTAGACACTGGTTTAGCCAAAACATTGGGGTATCCTGAAGCAGGGCTTACAGGTCATAGTTGGACTCAGAGATTCTTTAATTTGTACTTGGTTAAAAGAGCAAGGCTTTGTCTAAACACTTTGTGAAACAAGTATACACATACATATACATATATATAATACAAATATACTTATGGATGTGGAGTAACCCAAGGGAGAGCCATGGTGCATTCAGTGGCTCGGCTCCTCAGCCTTCTCATACAGCAGATGTTAAAGAAATAACAACGTCGGGCCGGGCGCGGTGGCTCAAGCCTGTAACCCCAGCACTTTGGGAGGCCGAGACGGGCGGATCATGAGGTCAGGAGATCGAGACCATGCTGGCTAACACGGTGAAACCCCGTCTCTACTAAAAAATACAAAAAACTAGCCGGGCGAGGTGGCGGGCACCTGTAGTCCCAGCTACTCGGGAGGCTGAGGCCGGAGAATGGCGTAAACCCGGGAGGTGGAGCTTGCAGTGAGCTGAGATCTGGCCACTGCACTCCAGCCTGGGCCACAGAGCGAGACTCCGTCTCAAAAAAAAAAAGGAAAAAAAAAAAAAAACATCATGTCCCTGGCCCCTTTTGAAGTGGCATTCTGTGCAGCCTCACAGTATGTATGCGGTCTAGACCTGGACAATTGTTTGCACTAGCAGGTGACTTGGAGGGCAAATTGAGGTGGAATCAGCGGCCTCTGTCCTCTCTGCAGGTCACAGAGACTCCGGTTTTTGTGTCAGTGTTAGCCGAGATTCTGCGTGTGGTGAGAGGCAGGCATGCAGAGGTGTGCCGGAGCCAGCCTGTACTTGCTGGTGGTGACAGCCCAGGGGGAACATCTCTTCACAACTCCACTCCGGAGACTCCACAATCGGCCTCGGTGGGAGTACGTACACCAAGGCAGTCAGCAAATGCCACCAGTCAGGGCTCCTCCCTGCCTCTCGAGAGCCCACTGTTCAACCTGGACTGGCACACCACTGGGTCCAAGGCATCCTTTTTCATGGCCCGTTCAGACCTAGCAGCTGCAGAGTGGCTCTGGAACCTATATTAGAGAGGAAATTTCCTGATCCTTGACCCACAGCAAAGGCGCTGTGTTCCCAGGACCAAAGGTGGAGCCAGCAGCCTCCTGACTCTCTACCTTCCACGTGTGGCACAGGCACTGGCTCCTGGGCAGGTCAGTTCTGTGGTGTTCTGGGAGTCACTTCCAGAGTTGCAGCCTACATTTCATTCTGACAGGTCTTTGAACGATTTTGTAAGCAACTGGCTCTGTGTGTTAAGGTCCCGGTGCCAAACTAGCCAGAGAGGTTTCCGTTATCTGCACTCACACCCCAACTGATACACGAAGATGTGCCCGTGTGGTTCTATAATAAGATGCCTGCATCTACCTTTGGAGTGTTAGTCGGGGCACGGCAGGAACCAGGTGGCACGCTCTAACATATTTAACTGAAGAGCATTTAATAAAAGGACTGTCTAGAGAGGTGTGAGTAGGGGAGAGGTGTGAGTAGGGGAGAGGTGTGCTCTTCTCCTCGGTGGGAGTGCTGGAGCTGCCCCATATGGGCTCCTGAGAGCTGGCTGTTGCATTGTCCGAAATGTGGGAGCCAGTTGTCAACTGGTACCATTTCCAAATTGTTTGTTTGCTGCATAAACTTACAATTCAACAAATTGTGTGAATCTCTAAGGTGATATATATAACTGAAAGTGTGTAATTGCATCGTTGTAACACAAAGGATAAATGTTTGAGGGGATGGGTACCCCGTTTTCCACAATGTGATTGTTACGCATTGCATGCCTATCTCAAAACATCTCATGTGCCCCAGAAACATGTACCGCTACTAAAGTACCCACAAAGATTCAACTAAAAGATTACTTTAAGAAACAATAAGAAATAACTAAGATGATTTATATAAGAACTGATTATTTTCTAATTATTTTACTGATATCCATGCCCTTGTGGTTATTCACGCCTATGGCATCTGTGTGCTGCAAATACTGTATAGCTGTGTGATATGGTCCACATCCTCCTGACTCTGTGAGGAGCGATGACATATTTGTTACTTGGCATCATCCATGTTGGGAGTATTTACACCACGGACAATGGTGAATACTGCAATTCAGGGCTCCACTTACTGTTTTGTTGACTTCCCAGTCTTAAGCACATGATGGTGAAAATATTAATGATGGAAATTAACCTTTAAAGTGCACCACATCGTCTGTCGTGGTCACAAGGTGAGTAGCCTCACAATTTGAGGAAATAGTTTCCTAGCATTCAAAAACTATTATCTGGCTCAGCAAAGAGGTCTTTCATGGCATTTATTAACACGTGAAGGGTCTTCTTTCACTTTTGTCTGTGTCGTTAACCTAAATGAAAATATCAACCAACATTCATGTGAGAACCCCTATCCTTCATCGCCTGCAACCACAGAGTGATCACAAACACAAGAGTCTGGGAAAAAGTCACGGAAGCAGCCTGTGAGAATCCATTCTGTGTACGGATTTTACAATCAAGAATGTTTTGTATTTTATGACTGTTTGTCAATTGTGTGTGACACCTTCCAAATGGGAGTCGAAATTGTAATATAGTTACATACATAGGTGTAGACATACCTTCTACCACTCCCCTGCCCCGCCCTTCCCACCTCAGACAACCAGTTATCAAACATTTACCAGCATACCACTGTCAACAAGGGATGGTTGGACACCAAGAGAAGCCTTTACCAAACCTAGGCTTGAGAGGAGGACAAGCATAGCGGCTGATGCTCCTGCATCCTGGTGAGAGTGAGAGCCCCTGGGGAATTCGGCCACTCACAGGGAGGAGGTCTCCCTGAGATGGAGAGGAGAGATGCGGCTGCAGGGAGGCCAGGAGGGTACAGGGAGATGCTGTGAAGGCCTCGGGAGTGGGAAGCTTGCATTCACCTCTTGTGGTGCCTGCACGGGCAATTGGGGGCTTTGGGCATCCATCCTCATGGGAGGTAAGTTTCTAGCTTGGCCCAAGCGAGCCGGTTGCTTGAAAGACAGGTGCCCACTCGAATGAATGGTTATTAGAAACACTGGTGTTCTTGGAGTCTGAACAGTTTAAGACTGGCAGAGCCTTTCGGACTGACCCAGTATCCCCCAGCCTGCTCTCCTTCCCCTGGCCATTAACAGACGAGCACCTTTAGACTCACAGAGGGACCACGGGCCGTGGACAAGTGTTTCTCCCCTCTCTGCACACACGGTGCAAGGCCCAAAGCGTGGTGGCAAATCTCGCCCCCAGGCTGAGTCCCTCGAAGGTCTCTGGAGCCCATTTACGCCACCACACACTGCCCCATCTTTCTGCCCTCCCGTCTGGACTCCCTCCACTCCCTTCCCCACTTCCCATCCCTGGCCTGTCCCCAGCCTCTCTTGTCCAGTAGTCGTAAGTCTACCTCCACAGGCGCTCTGAGAAGCCAAGAAGCGAGGCCTCCTGAGGGAGCGTTGGGCTCTCCAGGGCTAACAGGGTCTCCCAGGGGCCAGGGGCCTGTTTGCGCAGGCGCCCTGAGCAGCCAGAGGCACGTCATGCACCAAAGAGGTGGAGCCTCCTGAGGTAGCTTCCGGTTCTCCAGGGCCAACTGGGCTACCCAGGGGCCCGTGGGTGGGAGGGCGGAATCCACCACATGACAGGGGCCTGTTCGCGCGTAGGCGCCGTGGGCATCCAGCTTTGCATTGTGGGGGAAGCGGGGGTTTCGTGTGGGAGCTTCATCCCACCAGTGGCCCTCCAGGAGGACAGGCGGCTTCAACGTTAACTCTGAGGTGGAGGCGAGGCGGCCATGCAGGCCTCAGACAAAGGAGCAGGTGATGATGCCAGTGGTGGTGCGGAGGGCGGTGCTGGTGCTCCCAGAGGCGCTGGTGCCCCCGGAGGTGCTGGAGGCCCGGGAGGCCATGGAGGTCCCGAAGACGCTGGAGGTTGGGGCTTCGCAGGATCTGAGAGCGGTGCTGCTGGGGAAGCTCCCCAGGCTGAGGGCTCCTCACAAGCCCCAGGGCAGGGTGAAGAGGCCCAGGCCCTGGCCCCAGCCTCAGCCTCCGCCTCCGCAGGAGGCTCAGGACGCCAAGAGTGGCAGTTGTATCCTTCCCAAGGAGCCCCTAGGGTCAGGGCAGGGGGTGGAGGTTGGCCTGGGGATGGCCGAGGATGTGCAGAGAGAGGCTTGAGGGGGTGGGCAGGGAGAATGCCCTTGAGGGGTAGAAAGAGGAGTCGGAGGAACCAAGGGTGGCTGCAGGACGCAGCAGCCTGGGGGGCAGCAGCTGCCGCAGCTGGCATCAAGACGTTTTGAGGGGGAGCGTGGCCTGCAGAGGCACAGGGAGGGGTCTTGGGAAGCCTAAAGGGCGGCCTGGGCGGAAGGAGACCTGAAGCACACACTCGCCATCGCCTTAACGGAATCTCCACCAGCACCCTCACAGTGCCATTCCTGTCCAGCTTGGAGGCTGAGATTGCCCGCCACTATCTGGGCCCAAGATATGAAGACCTCGGAGGGGGCGTCCGCAGGGAGCTCACGGTGACTGGCAGTGACCTGGTTATGTAAGTTCTAGATGGGGTGGGGCGGGGAGGGAGGGGCAGTGGGACCGGACCCATCTCTCCACTAGAGGGGCGCTATTGGCCGCACGCAGACGCCTAGGGGTTGGGTCTAAGGAGGGAGTATGACACACTGAGCTTGTCGCCGCCTGATGTCGGCACTCTATGCGAGGCGCCTGAGGATTAAGTCTAATGACGTGGGGGTGGGGGGAGGAACAGGAGGCCACCTCTCTAATAAAATTCTTTTCTTTCCTCTCACTTTTAGCCGATTAATTTCGAACAACTCTGGTCTCCTCCAACTTTCCGTCATCTTCTTGCTCAACCAGCTTTCCATGGTGATACGGACCATGCAGCGCTTGGTGCCGCCAAATTTGGCTAAGCGTCAGCCCGGAAAAGGGGGTTGAGGCCTAAACCTGTGTCGGTCCTGGGCAGTGCATCCTTCCCTAGGGAAATGATTCCTTTTTTTTTTTTTTTTTTGAGACGGAGTCTCGCTCTGTAGCCCAGGCTGGAGTGCAGTGGCCGGATCTCAGCTCACTGCAAGCTCCGCCTCCCGGGTTCACGCCATTCTCCGGCCTCAGCCTCCCGAGTAGCTGGGACTACAGGCGCTGCCACCTCGCCCGGCTATTTTTTGTATTTCTTAGTAGAGACGGGGTTTCACCGTGTTAGCCAGGATGGTCTCCATCTCCTGACCTCGTGATCCGCCCATCTCGGCCTCCCAAAGTGCTGGGATTACAGGCTTGAGCCACCGCGCCCGGCGGGAAATGATTCCTTAACAGCAGTTGCCACTTTGTGCTTTTGAGGGGTGAGGCGAATTGTGTGCCTGGACTGGCCCCTCACTGCTCTCTCCCCACGTGTTTGGATTGGTGCTGCAATGTTACTGCTGAAAATAAAACTGAGCTACTGTTCTGTGTCTGAGTTCCTTTTCATTCACTTCACCAGTTTGCACAGAGAGAGAGAGAGAGGCCAGAAGTCTGACTTCTTACCCTTTTGCCAGCATGCCAGGTGTCTGGGTTCCCTTTCTCTGAGCAGCCCTGGCAACCCTGCTCGCCACATCACAGCAGTGGGGGCCAAGTCATATCACAAAGGAAAACCACCTTTTTCCATTTCATGGAACCACAGGCAAAAAACTCTCAATTTTGCAAGATGCCTCCCAAAAAGCTGCATGGGGGAACAAAAATTAATACTTTGAAACCAGCATTCTGTGTACATCCCGAGCCTTAAATGCATAAATAGAAATGTAATGGAAAGTACTTCTATCTCTTGGAATCCGCGTTAAAGAAACAACCATTCCTGTTGAGACTTTTAGACAAGAATCTCTTTGAATCCTTATCTACAACAGGTGGAAAACTGAGAGCAATTTAAATGCTCAACAATTCCATTGTAATGGATCTTTCATGCAGCCCTCCAATAACATGTTTTTGAAGTTTGTTTGTTTTCTTTTTTTTGAGACGGAGTCTCGCTCTGTCGCCCGGGCTGGAGTGCGGTGGCCGCATCTCAGCTCACTGCAAGCTCCGCCTCCCAGGTTTACCCCATTCTCCTGCCTCAGCCTCCCGTGTAGCTGGGACTACAGGCGCCCGCCACCTCGCCCAGCTAGTTTTTGGTATTTTTTAGTAGAGACGGGGTTTCACCGTGTTAGCCAGGATGGTCTCCATCTCCTGACCTCGTGATCCGCCCGTCTCGGCCTCCCAAAGTGCTGGGATTACAGGCTTGCGCCACCGCGCCCGGCCTGTTTTTGAAGTTTTTAAGAAAGAGGTGGAAGTCATATGTCGCAGGAAGAAATTTCAGGAAAAAACGGACGTTTAACTTGCAAAACCTTATACCTTTATGTGTTTGCTATAAAGTTAACGTCTAATACAATTAGAAAACTATAAAACTATTCCAAAATGCTGTCAGTAGTTAATGCTGAGGAAGGACTCAACTGACTTTCGCCTTCTTCCATTTCCTAAATTGTCTTCAATTACAACTTGTACTACTTGACTACCTGAATCCCAGCATCTTTCCTCCAACCCGAGGACAAAGGTGGGAAAATCCAGAGGCGCAACAGATGAAAAAAAAAAACTTTTAACATTTTCCATCCCAGCCGAAGCAAAATATATGTAACAAAACCGACGCTGGTCACCCTGGTCAGCACCCAATATCAATCTGGCAATCCAATCTGGCAATCCAATCTGGCAAGGTTCGAACTTGCCCCCATTGGTCCCCATTGTCTTTGATCCATTCGAGGTGGGGAGGGATGACCTCCAACCGGAAATTCGATGGGTGGTCTCAGGGCAAGATGAAGAGCAGACGGTCACCCTGAGACAGGCCTGTTCCTGTTGAGCTTCCACTAACAGTTCCTTCAGTGCTCAACGAATGTGACCAGACAAATAAGGAAGGTTCTCCGAGTTAGGCCTGTGGAACTTCCATCAGCAGTTCCTTGAGAGATCCCCTCCACATGTACAAAAAACACACACAAAAGAGACGAGATGGACCAAGATTCCAAA
Organism: Macaca mulatta; assembly: GCF_049350105.2. Lineage (NCBI taxonomy): Eukaryota > Metazoa > Chordata > Mammalia > Primates > Cercopithecidae > Macaca > Macaca mulatta. The sequence goes on from NC_133426.1 coordinate 160,821,003, forward strand.
CCAATATTCCTGACCAAGAATTTTTAAGAGTATTCTTCCAAACTAACCTCCTATTCTCCATCTGAGAAATGTCCCCAATTGAGGAGAAATCTCCCAAATGAAGACTCTTCCTACTATTTAGGGAGAGACAACCCAGATCCCAGAAGGAGTCGAACTGAGGCATCCAAAGAAGCTGAACTAACCAGGATAAGGAAGGAGGTGTTGGTCGCGCCTAGAATTCCCACCAGAGCGGTTGAAAGACGGCTTTCCGGGAACTGTTTCTACACTGCAATCGGGCCCAAGCTGTGAGGTGGTTGGCCGCACCTCACAAGCAGGGACAGTGCCAGAAATGGCCTTCAGTTAAATAAGCAGTCACCAGAGCTCACCTCCAGGTCCATCAAGGTGGTGGGGGGGCTGAGGAATCACAAGTAGGAGATCCCGGATGAGGCCGCAAATTTGTAACCACCCAAGGGGCTCCTCCTGCCTGCTGCACAAAAACAGACCATGGCATTGCAGTAAAGAAAGAATTAAATAGACACGAGGCCAGCCACGTCACGTGGGAGACAAGAGTTAGTACTGAAATCGATCTCCTCCAGGTTAGGGGTTTCTCAAAGGCAGTTTGTGGGAAAGGGTGGGGGTGGCTAGGCTTGCTGCTGATTTGTTGGGGCAGAGATGAAATCATAGGGAGTCGAAGCTGTCCTCCTGAGGGCTGAATCACTCCTGGGTGGGGACACAGGAGAAGGGTTGGTGGGTCCAGGTGGAGCCATGGGTGTCAGACGTGCAAAAAAACGGAAAACATGTCTCAGAAGGCCAATCTACCATGGTGGTGTCATATGCAGGAATGGCTGGCAATACCTTAGCAGAAGCAAGCTCCTCTCCTCCTCCAGCCTGATGGCCTTTTGTTAGGTTTACATAGCTTCATGAGTTTTCAGGAAGGGCTATTATCATTTAAACTATATGCTGTCTCTCAAAGTCAGCTTGTCCCAAAATCTCAGGAGTAATTAAGGGAGAGGCAAAATGGAGAGTGGGTTAGCCCAGCTCACTATCATAATTTGTCTCACAGACACAATTTTTGCAAAGGTGGTTTCTTTTGGGGGAAGGAGGAGGGAGGATTGTAGTGTTGGGAAAATATAATAAAAGGCAAAATCACTTGCCAACGTAGAAAACATCTCCACAAAGGCAGAAAAGTTTCATGATTGAACAAGCATTGCACTACAATGTGATGCACATCACAGGCAATCTGCTAAAACACTGCAAAGACAGAAGGAAATATGACCCTTTTCTATAGCCAAGTAGATGCAACCCATGACATACATGCTCTCAAGATGAACAGTAACCAGTCCTCAAGTGAGACGACTTGACAGTGCCATCTCTTGCCCATAGTTCATCCTACAATTACCTGATAATTGGGGTGACCATGTGTATCAGTTAAATTGGTGTTAGGGACTGAATGTTTGTGTCCTCCCCCAGTCGTATGTTGAAGTTCTACCCCCAGTGTGGCTGTACTTGGAGACGGGACCTCTACGGGTGTAATTAAGGTTCCACAAAATCACAGGTTCAGGGCTCTGATCCAGTTTGATCAGTGACATGAGAGCTCTCGTGCTCTCTCTCAGTGCGCACGAACTGATGCAAGGCCATGTGAGGACATAGCCAGAAGGCGGCCATCTGCAAGTCACGAAGAGAACCCTCACCAGAAACCAAATTTGCTGCCACCTTCATCATGCACTTGTAGCCTCCAGAACCGTGAGAAAGTAAACCTCTGCTGTTTAAGTCAACGCATCCATGGTTCCTCGTTATAGCTGCCTGAGCAGACTAATGCAATTGACTTTATCCAAAGAAAAAATAAATTTCCCCTGTCTTCTTTACGCAAGGGGTTAGTTTTGCAACTTTGAGCAAGGTGCCCACTTCCGAAGCAAGTTCAGCTACTCTTCTCCCATGGAAACTGGGAGATAGGGGCACTTTCTTCCCTGATGTTTACATTTCAAAGAGAGGATTCCCAGGTCCTTGAAAATGACCTTCTGGGGTCATGAACATGGCAAGAGGCTGTATTAGCTCTTAAAAATATCTTCATGCTTTTCAAAAAGACAGAGAAAGGATGTATAAGTTTTCTAAAATAAATGCTTTATCAAACGAGAGGTGGAGGAGTCTCTTCCCTTATCTTCAACGGAGAGAATTAAACCTCTATTTTTAATTTGCACTGGTCCTTGCAGCAGCTCTCTCTAAAATATGCTGTGCCCTGCAAATTTGCTAAACTAACTAATTAGTCTAGTAGCTCTTGCGTAGATTCGGTTGGATTTTCTGCAGAGACGAATGTGTTTTCTGAGAATAAAGGCAGTTGTACCTCTTCCTTTCCACTCTGGATCCTTTCATTGATTGATTTCTGTCCTCATTGAGCTTTGCATCTTCCTGCTTCTCTGTATCCCTGATAGCTGTTGATTGGACGGCAGATGTCGTGCCTGTCTCCTTGGCTGCTGGGTATTTCTGTATTCCTAGACGTTATCCATGAGCTGTGTTCTGGGAAGCTGTTAAGTTACTTGGAAACGGTTTGACCCTGCTGAGTCTTGCTTTGAAGATGTGCTGCGTGAGACCAGAGCAGCTCTTACTGTAGGCTTCAGTTTCCCACCCTACAGAGGTAACACCATTCCTGGCATCCTGGCTGATGCCTGCCAAGTGAATAAGAGCTTCTCTACCCTGGAGGGTGGGGACAGCTCCTGATCTCTATCCTGCTTGAGCACTGAGCAAAGTTACCTTTCACTTTCTCGGGGGATCCCCTCCCTGGCCTCAGGTAGCTTCCTCACACGCCTGTGCTCACCGGTAGTTTGCTGAATACCCGAGCAGGACCCTCTGTGGATATCCAGGGTTCTTTCCCTCTGCAGCTCTCTTCTCTCTGGTCCCCCACCCTGCAAACTCCAGCCACCCAGACTCGCAATCAGAGTTTCCTCTGCCAAACTCTGGGTGTCACCTAGGCTCCAGCAAAAAAAAAAAAAAAAAAAAAAAAAGAAACTCTCTTGGTTTCTGTCTGTCTCCCTTCTCTTTTTCCCCCTCTTTCTTGAATGCTATTTTATGGGCATTAATTACTGATGCAATTTACTTCCCCTCCTCTGCACTCTACTTCCCCTCCTCATTCTCCCACTTATGGTTCTGTTAGATTCTATTTATTTCTGAGGCTTTTTTTCCTTCCTGAGGTTAAAATTGCCCTGTTTCTTTTCCTTCCTTCCTTCCTTCCTTCCTTCCTCCCTCCCTCCCTCCCTCCTTTCTTTCTTTCTTTCTTTCTTCCTTTCTTTCTTTTTTCTTTCTCTCCTTTCTTTTCTTTTTCTTCTTTTCTTTCTTTCCCTCTTCCCTCCCTCCTTTCTTTCTTTCTTTCCTTCTTTCGTTCCTCACTTCCTCACTTCCCTTCCCTTCCCCTTCCTCATCCTTCTTTCCTTCCTTCCTTCCTTCTTTCTTCCTTTCTTTCTTTTTTCTTTCTTTCTCCTTCTTTCTTTTCTTTTTCTTCCTTTCTTTCTTTCCTTCCTCCTTCCCTTCCTCCTTTCTTTCTCTTTCTTTCTTTCCTTCCTCACTTCCTCACTTCCCTTCCCTTCCCTTCCCATCCCCTTCCCCTTCCCCTTTCCCTTCCCCTTCACCTTCCCCTTCCCCATCCTTCCTTCCTTCCTTCCTTCCTTTTTTCTTTCTTTCTTCTTTCTTCCTTCCTTTCTTTTTTCTTTCTTTCCTTCTTTCTTTTCTTTTTCTTCCTTTCTTTCTTTCCTTCCTCCCTTTCTCCCTCCTTTCTTTCTTTCTTTCCTTCTTTCCTTCCTCACTTCCTCACCTCGCTTCCCTTCCCCTTCCCCTTCCCCGTCCTTCCTTCCTTCCTTCCTTCTGTCTTTCTTTCTTCTTTTCTTTTTTCTTTCTTTCCTTCTTTCTTTTCTTTTTCTTCGTTTCTTTCTTTCCTTCCTCCCTCCCTCCCTCCTTTCTTTCTTTCCTTCCTTCCTTCCTCACTTCCTGACTTCACTTCCCTTCCCTTCTCCTTCCCCTTCCCCTTCCCCTTTTCTTTCCTTCCTTCCTTCTTTTTCTTTTCTTTTCCTTTCTTTCCTTCCTTCCTTCCTTCCTTCCTTCCTTCCTTCCTTCCTTCCTTCTCTCTCTCTCTCTCTCTCTCTCTCTCTTTCTTTCCTTCTGACAGAGTTTTGCTCTTGTTGCCCAGGCTGGAGTGCAATGACACAATCTCGGCTCACCGCAACCTCTGCCTCCCAGGTTCAAGCAATTCTCCTGCCTCAGCCTCCTGAGTAGCTGGGATTATAGGCATGTGCCACCACGCCTAGCTAATTTTTTTTTTTTTAAGTAGAGACGTGGTTTCTCTATGTTGGTCGGGCTGGTGTCAAACTCCGAACCTCAGGTGATCTGCCCGCTTCGCCTCCCCAAAGTGCTGGGATTACAGGCATGAGCCACCAAGCCGAGCCTGCCTTGTTTCTTTTCTTTTGGCTTAGTTTCTGTAATCTCACAATGGTAATATTTGGAACTATCTCCCTTGTTGTCCTCTGTCCTCTGTCTGTTGGGCTGCCTCTGTCTGGGTTAACTGAGTACACAGCCTCATCCTGGACTTCTCTTGGATGTGGGTTGCTGCACCTGTCTTGCTCTTTTCCGTTGTATTCCTTATTTTTGTTTAGCTGTATATGTTTCTTTTAACTCAGGCTTACTGAGGTACCATTAACACAGTGTGAAATTCATCCTTTTTCTGTGTACCCTCATAGGAATTTTGGCAGGTGCATACAGTTGGTCACAAATTTTCCCTCATGCCTACTTGTCATAAATTCCTCCCCCAGTCCTGGCCTTGGGGACTCTCTAGGGTCAGGTGAAACTAAGGACACCCCTTTAGCTGGCACTTCAGGGAGCCCCCTGATGGGTCGAAACGGGAAATCAAAATTCTCTGGGAAGAAAGTCCATATTGCCGCTGCTGGCACTGGCTACCTGGGACAGGTGTGGTGGCTGTAGTCCTCACACCTGTTGCTGATCTGGGTATTGGGAGATGTTGCAGTGCACTCTTACCACAAAAGCAGCACTTTCTTTCTTCACCAAGTCTTTCCCTGGTGGTTGTAGATTTTTGACTAGATCCCACATTGTATAAAAGTTGATTCTGACAGTTTTTACCAGATCAGTAGTTGTTTTGTAGAGGAACAGAGCCCCAGAGTTCCCTATCTAGTAGCGTTTTTGGTGATGTCACCCAGAAGATCTATGCATTACATATTCATTAATAAATAACAAAGTTCTACAGTCAAATAAAGGGAGGAAGGACAGAAGGAAGGAAGACGCACAGTGAGAAAGAGAGAAAAGAGAGAGAGCTGAAGGGACGGAGGCAGCAAGCACACCAACAATTTTGGGCTCCAAGAAAAATACAGTACAGTTCACACTCAGGTCTTACTGTATGGCCATGCCAATTAGTAAACCTAGGAAATACCATTTTGGACATAGGACCAGGCAAAGATTTCATGACAAAGACACAATTGCAACAAAAACATAAATTAGTAAACCTAGGTTATCTTCCAGGGTTTTTATAGTTTTGGAGTCTTCAATTCATCTTGAGTTGATTTTTCTATATGGTGTAAGGAAGGGATCCAGTTTCAATCTTATGCACATGGCTAACCAGTTATCTCAGCATCTGTTCACCATTTTTATAGTCTGTGAATATTAGGTGTTTATCTGTGTCAGAACCTTAAAATTATACATACGGGTATTTTGTTGATAGCTCAGAAGAATTTAACTTTTTTATTGAGCTAATAAAATAAAGTTAGACTTATTCAACCAAAATTCACAAAATCAAAGGTTATTGGGTTTGTTTCTTTTTACACCCTTGTAACCTTTATGTGAAACCCTACCATAAGATAACTACACAAATTGATGCCTTTATAGAAGATAGCTGGATCCACATTATTCTTTGATTAAATTCAATCTGTTTACATGGCTGGACCTTGCTCACTCCAATATGTGATCCAAATGAAAGCTGTGATGTAAAATTTGGGTAAACCAGCCTCTATGGTGGTTTGATTTTTCAAAATACTCTTTTACCTTTTTCTTCCCCTTTAGTTTCAAATGAGTTTCCAGTGTCTACAGAGTAGTAAGACCACGAATAATGAGTTTTATCTCAACATCAGCAGGTTAGTAACAGCAGATTTAAGACAGGCAGAAGAGAAAAGAGAAGACGTTAGAGCCTGGCCGGCTGCCACATAGGAGCCAGGTTTTACAAGAGGGGGGGTGTGATAAAGGAAGGAGAAAAAAAAGGGTAAAGCAGCTGGAAGAGAACTGGGGAGCTTTTCAGCCACGGGTTGCATCTCAAGCAGTGCTTTGCTCACCTTCCTACACCTTTGCCACATTGATTTCCTCTTTTGATTTTCAGAAACTACATCAGGAAGGTGGAATCAAAATTCCTCTGACCAGGCCACATTGAACAGAATTTATCACAGCGGGATGCTGAGAGTCATGCAAGCCAGGAAAAGGCTCTTTTGGAGAAACTGATTTTAATATTCACCAGTGCCGGCCAGGCACGGTGGCTCAAGCCTGTAATCCCAGCACTTTGGGAGGCCAAGACGGGCGGATCACGAGGTCAGGAGATCGAGACCATCCTGGCTAACACGGTGAAACCCCGTCTCTACTAAAAAATACAAAAAGCTAGCCGGGCGAGGTGGTGGGCGCCTGTAATCCCAGCTACTCGGGAGGCTGAGGCAGGAGAATGGCATAAACCCGGGAGGCGGAGCTTGCAGTGAGCTGAGATCCGGCCAGTGCACTCCAGCCTGGGCGACAGAGTGAGACTCCGTCTCAAAAAAAAAAAAAAAAAAAAAATACACCAGTGCCTTACATTTTATTGGGAATTGTGTTTAGTTGGGTACATAGTCTATCAAATATCTAATCCTGTAAATTATTCCATAATTCATGAAACTGGTGGATGGTAACATAGTTCCTATGGGAAAGTCTATAAAAATATGAATTTTGATAAGTTAAAATTTTTACAGCATACTATCATGTTATCACATAAAACTTAATTTTTTGCTCTGATCATGTTGGGTTTTGTAAACTTTTCATTGTCATGATGGTCCTGACAAAGAGAGCTTAGTTGCGTGAAAGCTAGACAAAGATACATGAAGACGAACTCAGTTAGTTTTTGCTGCAAAATAAATCACACCAAAACTTAATGGCTTTGAGCCAGCATTTGTTACTGGTCTCAGTTGTGGGATTGGCTGGGCAGCTTTTCTAGTATAGGCTAACTGGCTGGGGCTGGCTGATCCAGAACTTCTTAGTGCACCCTACTGGGTTAGCTCTGATGACTGAGCTGGCTGCCTCTCCTCTCCACACATCTGTCATCCTGTAGGAGGTTAGCCCGGCTAGATCACATGGTGACCAAAGGCTCCCTGGTGGCAAGAGAGGGAGAAGCCCAAGGTGAGAATGCTTCCAAAGTCTCTGCTTGTGGCAAGTGTGCTGTGTCCCTTTGGCCAGTGCAAGTCAGGAGGGTGAGCCCATAGCTAAGCGCTGGAGAAATTGACTTCACTTCACGTCGGGAGGAACAAACAGCAAAGTCACTTTGCAAAGTCACATCCAGGGATGGGAGGAACCTGTGGTTCCTTTGCAAACCACTGCAGTGACTCTAATGGTTTTTTGTCTTCTTTTTTTTTTGAGATGGAGTCTCACTCACTCTCTTACCAGGCTAGAGTGCTGTGGCACGATCTCGGCTCACTGCAACCTCCAACTCCCTGCTCCAAGGGATTCTTCTGCCTCAGCCTCCCGAGTAGCTGGGATTACAGGCATGTGCCACCACACTCAGCTAATTTTTTTTTTTTTTTTTTGTATTTTTAGTAGAGATGGGGTTTCTCCATGTTGGCCAGGATGGTCTTGATCTCCTGACCTCGTGATCCGTCCATCTCAGCCTCCCATAGTGCTGGGGTTACAGGCGTGAGCCATCGCGCCCAGCCTTGTCTTCATTATTTTATAGCCCTGTCTTATTTTGTAGCTTACCCGTATCCGTTTCTTGGAAAGTTCAAATTGGGCACTTCTGCATTTGTGTTTTTAAAAGGTGAACATTCTGCTAATTCGACTTAGCATGGGAATTTTACTTTTTCATGTATAATCAGATAAAATCCCTAGATTTTGCCATTCTAAGATGGTAGCAGAGCTCCAAATGGCTTTTGAAGATATGGGAAACCTGCTTCTCGAACTTTCATGAAAGTCTCGAGACATTCAATATTTCCTGCAGTTCTCAAATAGGCAATGAACATACATGTTAGAAATGTTGGATGCTTTGGACATATCAACAAATGTGATTCATATGGAATTACTATGATTTATAAGGAGTCTATCCTGCTGTCATTACTCATTTCCTGAAGTTTATGCGATTATGTTGTTTTATGATAGTAGTATTGGCAGATTCGTTGTTGACATTGATTGCCTTATGAAGATTTGCCGCTTGGCTTTACATTGCATTAGAATAATCACCAGCCAAAATAAGATATGCATCCAATCTGTTTTCTCTAGAATCTTTACACAATACAGCTCCTTAGGTTAAGAAGTTAGTTTACTATCATGCCTCGTATGTGCTGCTTGTCTGTATACTTGATTTAATGAATACTATAACTTTTCATGCAATCACCACAATGTATCTTTCCAAGCTTATCATTCATTGATAATTTCTCTAAGACTACAAGCCTCTGAAGCTTGACGATTGTCTTTTATTTTCAATTTCAGGAACTGCCTTACTGTTGTAATAGAACCAAACTGTGCCCATAATTTACATAAGAACCGATGTGCAATTTCTGGACATATGAAATGGCTTCAAGTTTTATTTTGCACAGTTAACATAACTTTAAACTTTAAGATCATGGCCTTAGGAAACATTGATTAAATACTTGGGGCACTTTTTCAGGAAGCAAAAGGAATCCCAAGAGGGATGGTTCATTGCCATAGCTAAGGGCTGGAGCGTCAGACAAGTAGGAGATATGTACGTTTTTGTTTGTTCTAGTGTAAAAATACCATCCTTATTTTCACTGGCAAATGACTTTCGAGTACC
>NC_133426.1:162272500-162285572 GCF_049350105.2 Macaca mulatta
AGGGTTAGGGTTAGGGTTAGGGTTAGGGTTAGGGTTAGGGTTAGGGTTAGGGTTAGGGTTAGGGTTAGGGTTAGGGTTAGGGTTAGGGTTAGGGTTAGGGTTAGGGTTAGGGTTAGGGTTAGGGTTAGGGTTAGGGTTAGGGTTAGGGTTAGGGTTAGGGTTAGGGTTAGGGTTAGGGTTAGGGTTAGGGTTAGGGTTAGGGTTAGGGTTAGGGTTAGGGTTAGGGTTAGGGTTAGGGTTAGGGTTAGGGTTAGGGTTAGGGTTAGGGTTAGGGTTAGGGTTAGGGTTAGGGTTAGGGTTAGGGTTAGGGTTAGGGTTAGGGTTAGGGTTAGGGTTAGGGTTAGGGTTAGGGTTAGGGTTAGGGTTAGGGTTAGGGTTAGGGTTAGGGTTAGGGTTAGGGTTAGGGTTAGGGTTAGGGTTAGGGTTAGGGTTAGGGTTAGGGTTAGGGTTAGGGTTAGGGTTAGGGTTAGGGTTAGGGTTAGGGTTAGGGTTAGGGTTAGGGTTAGGGTTAGGGTTAGGGTTAGGGTTAGGGTTAGGGTTAGGGTTAGGGTTAGGGTTAGGGTTAGGGTTAGGGTTAGGGTTAGGGTTAGGGTTAGGGTTAGGGTTAGGGTTAGGGTTAGGGTTAGGGTTAGGGTTAGGGTTAGGGTTAGGGTTAGGGTTAGGGTTAGGGTTAGGGTTAGGGTTAGGGTTAGGGTTAGGGTTAGGGTTAGGGTTAGGGTTAGGGTTAGGGTTAGGGTTAGGGTTAGGGTTAGGGTTAGGGTTAGGGTTAGGGTTAGGGTTAGGGTTAGGGTTAGGGTTAGGGTTAGGGTTAGGGTTAGGGTTAGGGTTAGGGTTAGGGTTAGGGTTAGGGTTAGGGTTAGGGTTAGGGTTAGGGTTAGGGTTAGGGTTAGGGTTAGGGTTAGGGTTAGGGTTAGGGTTAGGGTTAGGGTTAGGGTTAGGGTTAGGGTTAGGGTTAGGGTTAGGGTTAGGGTTAGGGTTAGGGTTAGGGTTAGGGTTAGGGTTAGGGTTAGGGTTAGGGTTAGGGTTAGGGTTAGGGTTAGGGTTAGGGTTAGGGTTAGGGTTAGGGTTAGGGTTAGGGTTAGGGTTAGGGTTAGGGTTAGGGTTAGGGTTAGGGTTAGGGTTAGGGTTAGGGTTAGGGTTAGGGTTAGGGTTAGGGTTAGGGTTAGGGTTAGGGTTAGGGTTAGGGTTAGGGTTAGGGTTAGGGTTAGGGTTAGGGTTAGGGTTAGGGTTAGGGTTAGGGTTAGGGTTAGGGTTAGGGTTAGGGTTAGGGTTAGGGTTAGGGTTAGGGTTAGGGTTAGGGTTAGGGTTAGGGTTAGGGTTAGGGTTAGGGTTAGGGTTAGGGTTAGGGTTAGGGTTAGGGTTAGGGTTAGGGTTAGGGTTAGGGTTAGGGTTAGGGTTAGGGTTAGGGTTAGGGTTAGGGTTAGGGTTAGGGTTAGGGTTAGGGTTAGGGTTAGGGTTAGGGTTAGGGTTAGGGTTAGGGTTAGGGTTAGGGTTAGGGTTAGGGTTAGGGTTAGGGTTAGGGTTAGGGTTAGGGTTAGGGTTAGGGTTAGGGTTAGGGTTAGGGTTAGGGTTAGGGTTAGGGTTAGGGTTAGGGTTAGGGTTAGGGTTAGGGTTAGGGTTAGGGTTAGGGTTAGGGTTAGGGTTAGGGTTAGGGTTAGGGTTAGGGTTAGGGTTAGGGTTAGGGTTAGGGTTAGGGTTAGGGTTAGGGTTAGGGTTAGGGTTAGGGTTAGGGTTAGGGTTAGGGTTAGGGTTAGGGTTAGGGTTAGGGTTAGGGTTAGGGTTAGGGTTAGGGTTAGGGTTAGGGTTAGGGTTAGGGTTAGGGTTAGGGTTAGGGTTAGGGTTAGGGTTAGGGTTAGGGTTAGGGTTAGGGTTAGGGTTAGGGTTAGGGTTAGGGTTAGGGTTAGGGTTAGGGTTAGGGTTAGGGTTAGGGTTAGGGTTAGGGTTAGGGTTAGGGTTAGGGTTAGGGTTAGGGTTAGGGTTAGGGTTAGGGTTAGGGTTAGGGTTAGGGTTAGGGTTAGGGTTAGGGTTAGGGTTAGGGTTAGGGTTAGGGTTAGGGTTAGGGTTAGGGTTAGGGTTAGGGTTAGGGTTAGGGTTAGGGTTAGGGTTAGGGTTAGGGTTAGGGTTAGGGTTAGGGTTAGGGTTAGGGTTAGGGTTAGGGTTAGGGTTAGGGTTAGGGTTAGGGTTAGGGTTAGGGTTAGGGTTAGGGTTAGGGTTAGGGTTAGGGTTAGGGTTAGGGTTAGGGTTAGGGTTAGGGTTAGGGTTAGGGTTAGGGTTAGGGTTAGGGTTAGGGTTAGGGTTAGGGTTAGGGTTAGGGTTAGGGTTAGGGTTAGGGTTAGGGTTAGGGTTAGGGTTAGGGTTAGGGTTAGGGTTAGGGTTAGGGTTAGGGTTAGGGTTAGGGTTAGGGTTAGGGTTAGGGTTAGGGTTAGGGTTAGGGTTAGGGTTAGGGTTAGGGTTAGGGTTAGGGTTAGGGTTAGGGTTAGGGTTAGGGTTAGGGTTAGGGTTAGGGTTAGGGTTAGGGTTAGGGTTAGGGTTAGGGTTAGGGTTAGGGTTAGGGTTAGGGTTAGGGTTAGGGTTAGGGTTAGGGTTAGGGTTAGGGTTAGGGTTAGGGTTAGGGTTAGGGTTAGGGTTAGGGTTAGGGTTAGGGTTAGGGTTAGGGTTAGGGTTAGGGTTAGGGTTAGGGTTAGGGTTAGGGTTAGGGTTAGGGTTAGGGTTAGGGTTAGGGTTAGGGTTAGGGTTAGGGTTAGGGTTAGGGTTAGGGTTAGGGTTAGGGTTAGGGTTAGGGTTAGGGTTAGGGTTAGGGTTAGGGTTAGGGTTAGGGTTAGGGTTAGGGTTAGGGTTAGGGTTAGGGTTAGGGTTAGGGTTAGGGTTAGGGTTAGGGTTAGGGTTAGGGTTAGGGTTAGGGTTAGGGTTAGGGTTAGGGTTAGGGTTAGGGTTAGGGTTAGGGTTAGGGTTAGGGTTAGGGTTAGGGTTAGGGTTAGGGTTAGGGTTAGGGTTAGGGTTAGGGTTAGGGTTAGGGTTAGGGTTAGGGTTAGGGTTAGGGTTAGGGTTAGGGTTAGGGTTAGGGTTAGGGTTAGGGTTAGGGTTAGGGTTAGGGTTAGGGTTAGGGTTAGGGTTAGGGTTAGGGTTAGGGTTAGGGTTAGGGTTAGGGTTAGGGTTAGGGTTAGGGTTAGGGTTAGGGTTAGGGTTAGGGTTAGGGTTAGGGTTAGGGTTAGGGTTAGGGTTAGGGTTAGGGTTAGGGTTAGGGTTAGGGTTAGGGTTAGGGTTAGGGTTAGGGTTAGGGTTAGGGTTAGGGTTAGGGTTAGGGTTAGGGTTAGGGTTAGGGTTAGGGTTAGGGTTAGGGTTAGGGTTAGGGTTAGGGTTAGGGTTAGGGTTAGGGTTAGGGTTAGGGTTAGGGTTAGGGTTAGGGTTAGGGTTAGGGTTAGGGTTAGGGTTAGGGTTAGGGTTAGGGTTAGGGTTAGGGTTAGGGTTAGGGTTAGGGTTAGGGTTAGGGTTAGGGTTAGGGTTAGGGTTAGGGTTAGGGTTAGGGTTAGGGTTAGGGTTAGGGTTAGGGTTAGGGTTAGGGTTAGGGTTAGGGTTAGGGTTAGGGTTAGGGTTAGGGTTAGGGTTAGGGTTAGGGTTAGGGTTAGGGTTAGGGTTAGGGTTAGGGTTAGGGTTAGGGTTAGGGTTAGGGTTAGGGTTAGGGTTAGGGTTAGGGTTAGGGTTAGGGTTAGGGTTAGGGTTAGGGTTAGGGTTAGGGTTAGGGTTAGGGTTAGGGTTAGGGTTAGGGTTAGGGTTAGGGTTAGGGTTAGGGTTAGGGTTAGGGTTAGGGTTAGGGTTAGGGTTAGGGTTAGGGTTAGGGTTAGGGTTAGGGTTAGGGTTAGGGTTAGGGTTAGGGTTAGGGTTAGGGTTAGGGTTAGGGTTAGGGTTAGGGTTAGGGTTAGGGTTAGGGTTAGGGTTAGGGTTAGGGTTAGGGTTAGGGTTAGGGTTAGGGTTAGGGTTAGGGTTAGGGTTAGGGTTAGGGTTAGGGTTAGGGTTAGGGTTAGGGTTAGGGTTAGGGTTAGGGTTAGGGTTAGGGTTAGGGTTAGGGTTAGGGTTAGGGTTAGGGTTAGGGTTAGGGTTAGGGTTAGGGTTAGGGTTAGGGTTAGGGTTAGGGTTAGGGTTAGGGTTAGGGTTAGGGTTAGGGTTAGGGTTAGGGTTAGGGTTAGGGTTAGGGTTAGGGTTAGGGTTAGGGTTAGGGTTAGGGTTAGGGTTAGGGTTAGGGTTAGGGTTAGGGTTAGGGTTAGGGTTAGGGTTAGGGTTAGGGTTAGGGTTAGGGTTAGGGTTAGGGTTAGGGTTAGGGTTAGGGTTAGGGTTAGGGTTAGGGTTAGGGTTAGGGTTAGGGTTAGGGTTAGGGTTAGGGTTAGGGTTAGGGTTAGGGTTAGGGTTAGGGTTAGGGTTAGGGTTAGGGTTAGGGTTAGGGTTAGGGTTAGGGTTAGGGTTAGGGTTAGGGTTAGGGTTAGGGTTAGGGTTAGGGTTAGGGTTAGGGTTAGGGTTAGGGTTAGGGTTAGGGTTAGGGTTAGGGTTAGGGTTAGGGTTAGGGTTAGGGTTAGGGTTAGGGTTAGGGTTAGGGTTAGGGTTAGGGTTAGGGTTAGGGTTAGGGTTAGGGTTAGGGTTAGGGTTAGGGTTAGGGTTAGGGTTAGGGTTAGGGTTAGGGTTAGGGTTAGGGTTAGGGTTAGGGTTAGGGTTAGGGTTAGGGTTAGGGTTAGGGTTAGGGTTAGGGTTAGGGTTAGGGTTAGGGTTAGGGTTAGGGTTAGGGTTAGGGTTAGGGTTAGGGTTAGGGTTAGGGTTAGGGTTAGGGTTAGGGTTAGGGTTAGGGTTAGGGTTAGGGTTAGGGTTAGGGTTAGGGTTAGGGTTAGGGTTAGGGTTAGGGTTAGGGTTAGGGTTAGGGTTAGGGTTAGGGTTAGGGTTAGGGTTAGGGTTAGGGTTAGGGTTAGGGTTAGGGTTAGGGTTAGGGTTAGGGTTAGGGTTAGGGTTAGGGTTAGGGTTAGGGTTAGGGTTAGGGTTAGGGTTAGGGTTAGGGTTAGGGTTAGGGTTAGGGTTAGGGTTAGGGTTAGGGTTAGGGTTAGGGTTAGGGTTAGGGTTAGGGTTAGGGTTAGGGTTAGGGTTAGGGTTAGGGTTAGGGTTAGGGTTAGGGTTAGGGTTAGGGTTAGGGTTAGGGTTAGGGTTAGGGTTAGGGTTAGGGTTAGGGTTAGGGTTAGGGTTAGGGTTAGGGTTAGGGTTAGGGTTAGGGTTAGGGTTAGGGTTAGGGTTAGGGTTAGGGTTAGGGTTAGGGTTAGGGTTAGGGTTAGGGTTAGGGTTAGGGTTAGGGTTAGGGTTAGGGTTAGGGTTAGGGTTAGGGTTAGGGTTAGGGTTAGGGTTAGGGTTAGGGTTAGGGTTAGGGTTAGGGTTAGGGTTAGGGTTAGGGTTAGGGTTAGGGTTAGGGTTAGGGTTAGGGTTAGGGTTAGGGTTAGGGTTAGGGTTAGGGTTAGGGTTAGGGTTAGGGTTAGGGTTAGGGTTAGGGTTAGGGTTAGGGTTAGGGTTAGGGTTAGGGTTAGGGTTAGGGTTAGGGTTAGGGTTAGGGTTAGGGTTAGGGTTAGGGTTAGGGTTAGGGTTAGGGTTAGGGTTAGGGTTAGGGTTAGGGTTAGGGTTAGGGTTAGGGTTAGGGTTAGGGTTAGGGTTAGGGTTAGGGTTAGGGTTAGGGTTAGGGTTAGGGTTAGGGTTAGGGTTAGGGTTAGGGTTAGGGTTAGGGTTAGGGTTAGGGTTAGGGTTAGGGTTAGGGTTAGGGTTAGGGTTAGGGTTAGGGTTAGGGTTAGGGTTAGGGTTAGGGTTAGGGTTAGGGTTAGGGTTAGGGTTAGGGTTAGGGTTAGGGTTAGGGTTAGGGTTAGGGTTAGGGTTAGGGTTAGGGTTAGGGTTAGGGTTAGGGTTAGGGTTAGGGTTAGGGTTAGGGTTAGGGTTAGGGTTAGGGTTAGGGTTAGGGTTAGGGTTAGGGTTAGGGTTAGGGTTAGGGTTAGGGTTAGGGTTAGGGTTAGGGTTAGGGTTAGGGTTAGGGTTAGGGTTAGGGTTAGGGTTAGGGTTAGGGTTAGGGTTAGGGTTAGGGTTAGGGTTAGGGTTAGGGTTAGGGTTAGGGTTAGGGTTAGGGTTAGGGTTAGGGTTAGGGTTAGGGTTAGGGTTAGGGTTAGGGTTAGGGTTAGGGTTAGGGTTAGGGTTAGGGTTAGGGTTAGGGTTAGGGTTAGGGTTAGGGTTAGGGTTAGGGTTAGGGTTAGGGTTAGGGTTAGGGTTAGGGTTAGGGTTAGGGTTAGGGTTAGGGTTAGGGTTAGGGTTAGGGTTAGGGTTAGGGTTAGGGTTAGGGTTAGGGTTAGGGTTAGGGTTAGGGTTAGGGTTAGGGTTAGGGTTAGGGTTAGGGTTAGGGTTAGGGTTAGGGTTAGGGTTAGGGTTAGGGTTAGGGTTAGGGTTAGGGTTAGGGTTAGGGTTAGGGTTAGGGTTAGGGTTAGGGTTAGGGTTAGGGTTAGGGTTAGGGTTAGGGTTAGGGTTAGGGTTAGGGTTAGGGTTAGGGTTAGGGTTAGGGTTAGGGTTAGGGTTAGGGTTAGGGTTAGGGTTAGGGTTAGGGTTAGGGTTAGGGTTAGGGTTAGGGTTAGGGTTAGGGTTAGGGTTAGGGTTAGGGTTAGGGTTAGGGTTAGGGTTAGGGTTAGGGTTAGGGTTAGGGTTAGGGTTAGGGTTAGGGTTAGGGTTAGGGTTAGGGTTAGGGTTAGGGTTAGGGTTAGGGTTAGGGTTAGGGTTAGGGTTAGGGTTAGGGTTAGGGTTAGGGTTAGGGTTAGGGTTAGGGTTAGGGTTAGGGTTAGGGTTAGGGTTAGGGTTAGGGTTAGGGTTAGGGTTAGGGTTAGGGTTAGGGTTAGGGTTAGGGTTAGGGTTAGGGTTAGGGTTAGGGTTAGGGTTAGGGTTAGGGTTAGGGTTAGGGTTAGGGTTAGGGTTAGGGTTAGGGTTAGGGTTAGGGTTAGGGTTAGGGTTAGGGTTAGGGTTAGGGTTAGGGTTAGGGTTAGGGTTAGGGTTAGGGTTAGGGTTAGGGTTAGGGTTAGGGTTAGGGTTAGGGTTAGGGTTAGGGTTAGGGTTAGGGTTAGGGTTAGGGTTAGGGTTAGGGTTAGGGTTAGGGTTAGGGTTAGGGTTAGGGTTAGGGTTAGGGTTAGGGTTAGGGTTAGGGTTAGGGTTAGGGTTAGGGTTAGGGTTAGGGTTAGGGTTAGGGTTAGGGTTAGGGTTAGGGTTAGGGTTAGGGTTAGGGTTAGGGTTAGGGTTAGGGTTAGGGTTAGGGTTAGGGTTAGGGTTAGGGTTAGGGTTAGGGTTAGGGTTAGGGTTAGGGTTAGGGTTAGGGTTAGGGTTAGGGTTAGGGTTAGGGTTAGGGTTAGGGTTAGGGTTAGGGTTAGGGTTAGGGTTAGGGTTAGGGTTAGGGTTAGGGTTAGGGTTAGGGTTAGGGTTAGGGTTAGGGTTAGGGTTAGGGTTAGGGTTAGGGTTAGGGTTAGGGTTAGGGTTAGGGTTAGGGTTAGGGTTAGGGTTAGGGTTAGGGTTAGGGTTAGGGTTAGGGTTAGGGTTAGGGTTAGGGTTAGGGTTAGGGTTAGGGTTAGGGTTAGGGTTAGGGTTAGGGTTAGGGTTAGGGTTAGGGTTAGGGTTAGGGTTAGGGTTAGGGTTAGGGTTAGGGTTAGGGTTAGGGTTAGGGTTAGGGTTAGGGTTAGGGTTAGGGTTAGGGTTAGGGTTAGGGTTAGGGTTAGGGTTAGGGTTAGGGTTAGGGTTAGGGTTAGGGTTAGGGTTAGGGTTAGGGTTAGGGTTAGGGTTAGGGTTAGGGTTAGGGTTAGGGTTAGGGTTAGGGTTAGGGTTAGGGTTAGGGTTAGGGTTAGGGTTAGGGTTAGGGTTAGGGTTAGGGTTAGGGTTAGGGTTAGGGTTAGGGTTAGGGTTAGGGTTAGGGTTAGGGTTAGGGTTAGGGTTAGGGTTAGGGTTAGGGTTAGGGTTAGGGTTAGGGTTAGGGTTAGGGTTAGGGTTAGGGTTAGGGTTAGGGTTAGGGTTAGGGTTAGGGTTAGGGTTAGGGTTAGGGTTAGGGTTAGGGTTAGGGTTAGGGTTAGGGTTAGGGTTAGGGTTAGGGTTAGGGTTAGGGTTAGGGTTAGGGTTAGGGTTAGGGTTAGGGTTAGGGTTAGGGTTAGGGTTAGGGTTAGGGTTAGGGTTAGGGTTAGGGTTAGGGTTAGGGTTAGGGTTAGGGTTAGGGTTAGGGTTAGGGTTAGGGTTAGGGTTAGGGTTAGGGTTAGGGTTAGGGTTAGGGTTAGGGTTAGGGTTAGGGTTAGGGTTAGGGTTAGGGTTAGGGTTAGGGTTAGGGTTAGGGTTAGGGTTAGGGTTAGGGTTAGGGTTAGGGTTAGGGTTAGGGTTAGGGTTAGGGTTAGGGTTAGGGTTAGGGTTAGGGTTAGGGTTAGGGTTAGGGTTAGGGTTAGGGTTAGGGTTAGGGTTAGGGTTAGGGTTAGGGTTAGGGTTAGGGTTAGGGTTAGGGTTAGGGTTAGGGTTAGGGTTAGGGTTAGGGTTAGGGTTAGGGTTAGGGTTAGGGTTAGGGTTAGGGTTAGGGTTAGGGTTAGGGTTAGGGTTAGGGTTAGGGTTAGGGTTAGGGTTAGGGTTAGGGTTAGGGTTAGGGTTAGGGTTAGGGTTAGGGTTAGGGTTAGGGTTAGGGTTAGGGTTAGGGTTAGGGTTAGGGTTAGGGTTAGGGTTAGGGTTAGGGTTAGGGTTAGGGTTAGGGTTAGGGTTAGGGTTAGGGTTAGGGTTAGGGTTAGGGTTAGGGTTAGGGTTAGGGTTAGGGTTAGGGTTAGGGTTAGGGTTAGGGTTAGGGTTAGGGTTAGGGTTAGGGTTAGGGTTAGGGTTAGGGTTAGGGTTAGGGTTAGGGTTAGGGTTAGGGTTAGGGTTAGGGTTAGGGTTAGGGTTAGGGTTAGGGTTAGGGTTAGGGTTAGGGTTAGGGTTAGGGTTAGGGTTAGGGTTAGGGTTAGGGTTAGGGTTAGGGTTAGGGTTAGGGTTAGGGTTAGGGTTAGGGTTAGGGTTAGGGTTAGGGTTAGGGTTAGGGTTAGGGTTAGGGTTAGGGTTAGGGTTAGGGTTAGGGTTAGGGTTAGGGTTAGGGTTAGGGTTAGGGTTAGGGTTAGGGTTAGGGTTAGGGTTAGGGTTAGGGTTAGGGTTAGGGTTAGGGTTAGGGTTAGGGTTAGGGTTAGGGTTAGGGTTAGGGTTAGGGTTAGGGTTAGGGTTAGGGTTAGGGTTAGGGTTAGGGTTAGGGTTAGGGTTAGGGTTAGGGTTAGGGTTAGGGTTAGGGTTAGGGTTAGGGTTAGGGTTAGGGTTAGGGTTAGGGTTAGGGTTAGGGTTAGGGTTAGGGTTAGGGTTAGGGTTAGGGTTAGGGTTAGGGTTAGGGTTAGGGTTAGGGTTAGGGTTAGGGTTAGGGTTAGGGTTAGGGTTAGGGTTAGGGTTAGGGTTAGGGTTAGGGTTAGGGTTAGGGTTAGGGTTAGGGTTAGGGTTAGGGTTAGGGTTAGGGTTAGGGTTAGGGTTAGGGTTAGGGTTAGGGTTAGGGTTAGGGTTAGGGTTAGGGTTAGGGTTAGGGTTAGGGTTAGGGTTAGGGTTAGGGTTAGGGTTAGGGTTAGGGTTAGGGTTAGGGTTAGGGTTAGGGTTAGGGTTAGGGTTAGGGTTAGGGTTAGGGTTAGGGTTAGGGTTAGGGTTAGGGTTAGGGTTAGGGTTAGGGTTAGGGTTAGGGTTAGGGTTAGGGTTAGGGTTAGGGTTAGGGTTAGGGTTAGGGTTAGGGTTAGGGTTAGGGTTAGGGTTAGGGTTAGGGTTAGGGTTAGGGTTAGGGTTAGGGTTAGGGTTAGGGTTAGGGTTAGGGTTAGGGTTAGGGTTAGGGTTAGGGTTAGGGTTAGGGTTAGGGTTAGGGTTAGGGTTAGGGTTAGGGTTAGGGTTAGGGTTAGGGTTAGGGTTAGGGTTAGGGTTAGGGTTAGGGTTAGGGTTAGGGTTAGGGTTAGGGTTAGGGTTAGGGTTAGGGTTAGGGTTAGGGTTAGGGTTAGGGTTAGGGTTAGGGTTAGGGTTAGGGTTAGGGTTAGGGTTAGGGTTAGGGTTAGGGTTAGGGTTAGGGTTAGGGTTAGGGTTAGGGTTAGGGTTAGGGTTAGGGTTAGGGTTAGGGTTAGGGTTAGGGTTAGGGTTAGGGTTAGGGTTAGGGTTAGGGTTAGGGTTAGGGTTAGGGTTAGGGTTAGGGTTAGGGTTAGGGTTAGGGTTAGGGTTAGGGTTAGGGTTAGGGTTAGGGTTAGGGTTAGGGTTAGGGTTAGGGTTAGGGTTAGGGTTAGGGTTAGGGTTAGGGTTAGGGTTAGGGTTAGGGTTAGGGTTAGGGTTAGGGTTAGGGTTAGGGTTAGGGTTAGGGTTAGGGTTAGGGTTAGGGTTAGGGTTAGGGTTAGGGTTAGGGTTAGGGTTAGGGTTAGGGTTAGGGTTAGGGTTAGGGTTAGGGTTAGGGTTAGGGTTAGGGTTAGGGTTAGGGTTAGGGTTAGGGTTAGGGTTAGGGTTAGGGTTAGGGTTAGGGTTAGGGTTAGGGTTAGGGTTAGGGTTAGGGTTAGGGTTAGGGTTAGGGTTAGGGTTAGGGTTAGGGTTAGGGTTAGGGTTAGGGTTAGGGTTAGGGTTAGGGTTAGGGTTAGGGTTAGGGTTAGGGTTAGGGTTAGGGTTAGGGTTAGGGTTAGGGTTAGGGTTAGGGTTAGGGTTAGGGTTAGGGTTAGGGTTAGGGTTAGGGTTAGGGTTAGGGTTAGGGTTAGGGTTAGGGTTAGGGTTAGGGTTAGGGTTAGGGTTAGGGTTAGGGTTAGGGTTAGGGTTAGGGTTAGGGTTAGGGTTAGGGTTAGGGTTAGGGTTAGGGTTAGGGTTAGGGTTAGGGTTAGGGTTAGGGTTAGGGTTAGGGTTAGGGTTAGGGTTAGGGTTAGGGTTAGGGTTAGGGTTAGGGTTAGGGTTAGGGTTAGGGTTAGGGTTAGGGTTAGGGTTAGGGTTAGGGTTAGGGTTAGGGTTAGGGTTAGGGTTAGGGTTAGGGTTAGGGTTAGGGTTAGGGTTAGGGTTAGGGTTAGGGTTAGGGTTAGGGTTAGGGTTAGGGTTAGGGTTAGGGTTAGGGTTAGGGTTAGGGTTAGGGTTAGGGTTAGGGTTAGGGTTAGGGTTAGGGTTAGGGTTAGGGTTAGGGTTAGGGTTAGGGTTAGGGTTAGGGTTAGGGTTAGGGTTAGGGTTAGGGTTAGGGTTAGGGTTAGGGTTAGGGTTAGGGTTAGGGTTAGGGTTAGGGTTAGGGTTAGGGTTAGGGTTAGGGTTAGGGTTAGGGTTAGGGTTAGGGTTAGGGTTAGGGTTAGGGTTAGGGTTAGGGTTAGGGTTAGGGTTAGGGTTAGGGTTAGGGTTAGGGTTAGGGTTAGGGTTAGGGTTAGGGTTAGGGTTAGGGTTAGGGTTAGGGTTAGGGTTAGGGTTAGGGTTAGGGTTAGGGTTAGGGTTAGGGTTAGGGTTAGGGTTAGGGTTAGGGTTAGGGTTAGGGTTAGGGTTAGGGTTAGGGTTAGGGTTAGGGTTAGGGTTAGGGTTAGGGTTAGGGTTAGGGTTAGGGTTAGGGTTAGGGTTAGGGTTAGGGTTAGGGTTAGGGTTAGGGTTAGGGTTAGGGTTAGGGTTAGGGTTAGGGTTAGGGTTAGGGTTAGGGTTAGGGTTAGGGTTAGGGTTAGGGTTAGGGTTAGGGTTAGGGTTAGGGTTAGGGTTAGGGTTAGGGTTAGGGTTAGGGTTAGGGTTAGGGTTAGGGTTAGGGTTAGGGTTAGGGTTAGGGTTAGGGTTAGGGTTAGGGTTAGGGTTAGGGTTAGGGTTAGGGTTAGGGTTAGGGTTAGGGTTAGGGTTAGGGTTAGGGTTAGGGTTAGGGTTAGGGTTAGGGTTAGGGTTAGGGTTAGGGTTAGGGTTAGGGTTAGGGTTAGGGTTAGGGTTAGGGTTAGGGTTAGGGTTAGGGTTAGGGTTAGGGTTAGGGTTAGGGTTAGGGTTAGGGTTAGGGTTAGGGTTAGGGTTAGGGTTAGGGTTAGGGTTAGGGTTAGGGTTAGGGTTAGGGTTAGGGTTAGGGTTAGGGTTAGGGTTAGGGTTAGGGTTAGGGTTAGGGTTAGGGTTAGGGTTAGGGTTAGGGTTAGGGTTAGGGTTAGGGTTAGGGTTAGGGTTAGGGTTAGGGTTAGGGTTAGGGTTAGGGTTAGGGTTAGGGTTAGGGTTAGGGTTAGGGTTAGGGTTAGGGTTAGGGTTAGGGTTAGGGTTAGGGTTAGGGTTAGGGTTAGGGTTAGGGTTAGGGTTAGGGTTAGGGTTAGGGTTAGGGTTAGGGTTAGGGTTAGGGTTAGGGTTAGGGTTAGGGTTAGGGTTAGGGTTAGGGTTAGGGTTAGGGTTAGGGTTAGGGTTAGGGTTAGGGTTAGGGTTAGGGTTAGGGTTAGGGTTAGGGTTAGGGTTAGGGTTAGGGTTAGGGTTAGGGTTAGGGTTAGGGTTAGGGTTAGGGTTAGGGTTAGGGTTAGGGTTAGGGTTAGGGTTAGGGTTAGGGTTAGGGTTAGGGTTAGGGTTAGGGTTAGGGTTAGGGTTAGGGTTAGGGTTAGGGTTAGGGTTAGGGTTAGGGTTAGGGTTAGGGTTAGGGTTAGGGTTAGGGTTAGGGTTAGGGTTAGGGTTAGGGTTAGGGTTAGGGTTAGGGTTAGGGTTAGGGTTAGGGTTAGGGTTAGGGTTAGGGTTAGGGTTAGGGTTAGGGTTAGGGTTAGGGTTAGGGTTAGGGTTAGGGTTAGGGTTAGGGTTAGGGTTAGGGTTAGGGTTAGGGTTAGGGTTAGGGTTAGGGTTAGGGTTAGGGTTAGGGTTAGGGTTAGGGTTAGGGTTAGGGTTAGGGTTAGGGTTAGGGTTAGGGTTAGGGTTAGGGTTAGGGTTAGGGTTAGGGTTAGGGTTAGGGTTAGGGTTAGGGTTAGGGTTAGGGTTAGGGTTAGGGTTAGGGTTAGGGTTAGGGTTAGGGTTAGGGTTAGGGTTAGGGTTAGGGTTAGGGTTAGGGTTAGGGTTAGGGTTAGGGTTAGGGTTAGGGTTAGGGTTAGGG